>NW_007577802.1:987614-1006207 GCF_000690725.1 Stegastes partitus | reverse complement strand
TTGAGATATTGACCCGTAATCTAACTGTGCTACTGTTATTATACAAAGTCCGGCCTGACTGTGTCGACATATAGATGAGCTTGGTTGACGTTTTAGTGTAAATGTTTTTCTCTCTCTTCATAAACTAAGCCAATCTATTCACTTACTGAAGGCACATCCTTTCTGAGCCACTACCTGGTCAAATGTCTTTTTCTTTTTTCTTTTTTTTTGCGGGCCACTAATACCGTTCTCAGCAGGTATTTATCTTGGTCTGCCCGTTGGAGCGCTTCCAGGTCACAGAGATGCATTAGTCGGATGTCAAGTGTAATTTTCATCCCAGAAACTGCCTCCTGGATGCTGCGATCATTTTCTGTAGAACGGAGCCAAAGAGGGGCGAATCTGAAAAATGTCAGCGGGGTCAGAAAAATGACATTTCGAATGTTATTTGAATTCTTGTAAACAGCTTAAATGTTCAATACAGAGAGATAAATCGTGGCATAAAAGGATAGATGTTTTATTTGGTTATTTAAGCAATAAGGAAATATTGTTTGCTGCTTTATGTCCACAGTATGTGCATGCTTGCTTTGCTAAATGTCAATATAACCATTATTACACTGTATGGATACAGTAGATGTAATTGAAAGTCATTGATTGTTTTTAGGGACACAGCGTCCTTTCGAAGCAGAATATGAATTTTTATAGTACCCATAATCTACTGTGGGACTGGCCACTGCATTTATCACTGCATTAAATCAGTTTGTGCAGTAAACAAAGGCAAACATTTAAACAAAACTGTACAAGGGGGGGAAAGAAAGAAAGAAAAAAAAAAAAGAAAGCCTGCTGTGCTCACCCACAGATTTCTCTGCAGAGGACATCAGCCCACGCCGCCGTAAATCCACAGGAACATTAGTCCAGCGGCACCGCTCAGCAGCCAGCTGATCTAAATGTCGCAGGATGAATGCGTGGTCGTTGGTGTGATGCTGCTGTTATCGCACTGGTGGATCCCATCGCAGTTGTTAGGATGGAACCGTCTTTTACAGCCTTCAGAAGACAGTTGATAAAGTCATAACTTTATCTTCACAAGTGTATTTTTTGTCATTTTTATGTGAACCTGTGTTTCATGTTGCAGATCTGTGTATCACCTGACTCAACTGTGTGTGCCACATCTGATCGAGACCAAAGGCTCCATCGTCAACGTATCCAGCGTCAATGGACAGAGATCGGTGAGTGTTATGCATCTGGACTCTATATTTCAGCAGCACAGTCCACGTGTAGTGTGTTTTTTTAGATACTGTATATTAAGAGGTGTGATTTCTCTCTCTGCAGTTCCCTGGTGTTTTGGCTTATTGCATGTCCAAGTCAGCCATTGACCAGTTCACACGTTGTATAGCACTTGGTGAGTTGAGCCATTTTATCCTGTCAAAGTTCAAAAGAGCACTTTAGCACAAAATATCACCCACCTGCTTTTTATTTCAGAGCTGGCGTCAAAGCAAGTCCGAGTGAACTCTGTCTGGTACGTGAAATAAACATTTTATAGCTGCACGAGTTCACGTTCACATTCCTCCTCATTCTTTATGTAGTTTATGTGCCATTTGATGTGATGGTGACTGATGGCGTTGAGGCGGAGGGTTTCTCGTGTACTGTTTGATATTACTGGTTTCATCCCTCCAGTCCTGGTGTGATCATCACAGACGTCCACAAGAGAGCAGGGCTGGATGAGGAGCAGTACGCTCAGGTAACACATCAGGATAATGTATGTTGACACTTTATGTGCAGGAAAGCTGTGGCATCTTGGTCATTCATTTTAAAAGTCTCATATAGTGGACATCTCTTTTTATTGTGGTTGTTGGTAAAAACCTTAATATACAGAGACATTTTCTACTGCCATCCCCACAACTAGATAGCATCCCAACTTACAAGCCCATCATAACTTTCCTGAGCTGTTTGCCAACTTATAAATCAATAGCCGTCTACTCAGACTTTGTATGATCCCTTCTTTCTAAGGCTGCTTCTGCTAACTCTAAAATGCCTTAACCACGAGCAAAACACACCAAATGTTCTGCTGTTGGCTGCAAGAGTGAACAAAAAAGTTTTTGTGCACTCCCAGCATCTGAGGAACTGAACATCTAGTGGATCACTTGATGGCAATGCAACCACAACAATCCTTATTGTTCGTGTGTTGTGCTGCTAATAGAATAGAATAGAATGCTTTTTATTGTCATCATACACAAAGTACAACAAAATTAAAATGTGGCTATCATTACTATTAGCTCTGGTCAGACAGTGTTTATGTCTGTTGGCTTCTCTCCTGCTCTCTGTGCACACACATATGCTGCCTTTTCATACAACTGACTTTGCAATAAATCTGTTTTTATTTCCTTGTTTTACTCATTTTGTTGTCAGGCAACAAGGCGAGTGTGAAACTGACTGAAAGCACCACTTTAAGACGACATGTTAACAGACTGTCACTTCAGAGCTACTCCCAAACTGCACCAATAAAGTGCTGTTTTTCATTATCTAACACACTCGTCATACACTTGATTTCTAAATGAATAGCTGAGCTCTGAATTCAGCTGTGATCTCTCAGAGAGATGGCTAGAAGCGATGGAAAGTACTCAGGGCTGTACTATGAAGCGAGATGAGTGGGTTAGCGAGGTTTGTTGAGCTTCAAGTCAGAGTTTTCAGTGTTATGAAGGTGGCTCTCTGTTTACTGCTAGATCTCCATGGTAACTGATGCTGTGGTGCTAACCTGATCAGGTTATGTTCAGAGTTTAGTTGGCGATGCAGAAATCACATAAATAAGTCCATTTGCTCTGCTGGTGCTGCAGCTGATAGAACACTGATGAGAAAATGGATTATTCTGCTGGTATTTATTACAGAGAATATTCAATCAATAACTTTAATTTCACTTTGATTTGGCCAAAAAAACTAAAGAGATATCCTGCATTCTGGGACTGTGTCAGACCTAAATTCACTTCAATACAAGATCATATTTAAATATATTAAGTTTAACTTAAGCTGGCAGTTGGAAATAATCGGCTGCACCGGTAAAATATTCTATATCAACATGTTTAACAGTTTTCTACCAGCATTTCTGTCTTGCACCATTTGCAGTAGCGCTGCTTTTTACCGTCGTAAATCTTTATGTTCCTCAGTGCTCTCCATGAAAACAACATGTTGACTGAAGCAGCTGCACACGATCGATTCATTTGGTTCAGAAGAAGAGTCATGTGACGTGGCGTTAAACACCATTTTTATGTGAACGCGCTCAGAGTGAAGCAGAAAGTCTGAGCTGACAAAGATGATAACCACCTTCATACTCATTAGCCCTGATTGCGGCTTTAATTTTTACACAAAGAAAGCCCGGCTATGTCAAACTTGCTTCGTATTACAGCCCTCTGGTCTCACACACTCATGCAGAGAGAGTCTTCTTCCTGAATGTTGGCGTGGACAACAGCAGCTCAGCTGTATTTAAAGCTACAGGCGCTAAAACAGCCTATTTAGAACATGGATAAAACCAGGAGTCATGCAGTCATGGTGAAATTACCCATTTCGAGCTAAAAAAAAAAAAAAAACACATTCTAAAGACGTGAAATTTCCACTAATTTTCTGAAAAGAGACGCAATATGGGATCATGATCTGTAAAAGCGAAATCATCCCAAACGTCTTGTTTTTATTTCTTCAGACAACTAGCAAATAAATCTAAACATACCCAAAGGATCATCTTTAATTTATTCATTTCTAATCCTTGTTCTGTCTTTTTTTTTGCCACCAGTTTCTTGCCAAGTGTAAGCAGACCCACGCTCTGGGACGGCCAGGCGAGGTGGACGAAGTGGCCCACAGCATCGCCTTCCTGGCATCTGACGCCGCCAGCTTCATCACCGGAGTCAACCTGCCCATCGATGGGGGTCGCCACGCTATGTGCCCGAGATAAATCAACATACGGAAATCTGCTAATATAGTACTTTCAAACTTCAAGTCTGCTTGTGTTTTTGTGTCGCACAAGGCTGCAGTCGGTTTGAACGACTCCCCGACAACACCGCTGTAGCAGGACTTAACATTTCCAGGTGTGAAATGAACAGAAGGAAGCTAAAATTAACTTTATTTCGTCACTTTATGTTTTTTTTTTCCTTCAAAAAAAGAAAACTGAAAGCTGCTTATCAACAGAGGTTTCAAGACTTTTATTGAATTACCTGCTGAGTCATCAAGACTTCATTCACGCTGTATAAAATGCCTGTACAGACCAAACACTGTGAGCTTGTGTACCGTGGTAGTTTAGTGTTGTGTAGTGTAAGAAATCCTCTGAGTTTACAGATTGGTGGGACCAACCATCCTTGCTGCATATTTTCGCCGTAATCTTTAAAGCTCCAAATCACCAAAAACATGAACTGAAAACACGACTTGGACGCCTGGTTTTTGAACTAATCAGAATTTTAAATAATCTTTAAATAGAATCCACCGATAATAAAAGGTTGCATAATTATACATTTACATTTTTGACAAAAAAAAAAACAAACTTAACTTATAGTGTCGGACTCGTACAAAGAATATTGAAAGTGTTAAAATAATACCTTGAAAATATAATTTAAGAAATCGTGGCCTGCATGCGTATTTTACAGTCTTCCCTTTTGAAGCACAGACGAGAGAGTTTATGGTTCGAGTGTCAACTGTTGCAGCACCGGGTGTCACCTCTGGATTTTATCGGGTGAAGGTGTGTTCGCCGTGAGATGAGAGGTGCAGTACGAGGTAGCATCTTGACACTTTTCTCAGTTCATACTGTCGAAATCTTAACAATGAAAAGCACCACACAGCAGTTGTTCGTGTGAAGATATAAACATGGCGTCTCTCAGCACTAGACAGTTCGTAGAGGCTCAAAAAAAAAAAAAGACTCGCCTGGAGACAGTACGTGTGTGTCTGAGGCACACTGTATACCTGAATGAGTGATTTGAAGTTGAAACCGTGTATCCCTAAAGACTGTGAAACAATGACTATTGCACTTTATATTACAATATACAGTACATATACATGTATAAATAATACTTAAAAAAAATTTAAAATAGGTGTTGTTGAATTTGCAGATGTAACTGTTCCATATTTCTGTACAGATCTCTTAAAAAACTTTTTTTTTTTCTTTGCCATCAGACCGTGAAGAAAATATGATACAACATGGTCCAAGAGATGAAAGAGTCGCTCATATTACTTCCTTCCAAAAGGGGCATCCAGCTCTCGAGCAAGTCTCTAAAAAAAAACACCAAAAAACAAAAAAAAAGGAGCTTATGATGATTGTTTTCCATAGGCTGATTAATGCCAGAAGTCTTATCTCTGCAATCCCAATGGTCCGTCTTTATCTGGCGCCCCTCCTGTTTCTGCAGTCCGAGCATATTTTGTGAAAAGAAAGTAGGGAGGGAGAGGTTTGTTGTTCCAGAAAAACCACAGGAGCGTCAGTCTCTCCTCCCAAAAAAAATCCAAAAATCTTCCACGCAGTCCCCCCTTTGAGGGAGTGTTCAGGCCCTTCCACAGGGCCGTTACAGGAAGCACACAGGTCCGACCTCCAGGTGATAGCGCGAGCCGGGCTCCGCAGTCGGCAGGTTGTACACGTCCACGACGGGGAGTAAGTTTGGGTCCTGGCTCTGGAAGATGAAGTGCGTCTGGTGCCAGCGTCCATCTTTGATCTGGAAGGTAGGATTGCATTATGTCACCGTGGCGTCGTCTTTCAGCTACATAGTTCTGCCTTCACCAAATAGAATCAACTGAGAACGGGAAATTAAATAGCAGCTTGGCTGATCTGAATAATGCACCAGTTATTCTGGATGATCCACAGACATCAGTGGGAGCAGCTTTCATTGGAGCTAATTTCTACTAAAGAAACCCAGAGACCTCTGATGATGAGGCCTGTGCGTTATCCAAAGTAACACGGCCGATGTTTATGGGAAAGCTCGTGCTGTTTGGTTTTTTGATGCTGGGATGCACTACATAGGGTTGAAAATATTAGAGCTACCATAGATACGACAGAGCCACTTCAAGATCACCCAGGATTTTTTTGACGACTACTTTTGCTGTACGTTTTCATATTATGCTTTACATTCCTTCTGATCCACATGAACAGTTGCTGTGTTTGTCCAGTCCAGTTATAATGCACGGGCAAACTCCGCAGATCCTACAGAAAGGATGTGATATTTGCATTTACCCCTCATTATTCATTTTAAAATGCCATTTTCCGACACCACCCAGCTGCCGGCTGCGAGCACAGCTGCAGCCTCTCGGCCTGGCCGCGGCGGTGAAGCTGGATGTATGGTTATATTTCAGACTCTGGCTGCTGCCGTGGTTCAGTCTGTGCTTACTGTGGATGTGTCCGGCTGTTGCTATTTGTACCTGCAGCGTTTCTGTGACAGATGTGTTTGTTTATTCAGGAGTTCAGGAATACAGTAGCTTCAACACAACGCTCAGCCAGCAAAAACTGTCAGCGCCGCCGCCTGTAGTCAGAGTTAGAACCTTCAGAAGCGAATGTGTCACAAGTAGCAACAATGGCCACGGCCTCGGCTGCAGTGACAGCTATGTCATCTCAAGGCTGCAGCCGTACAGCGAGAGAGCTGCTGAACCAGCTGCTCTGGTTCTCTGTTTTTATTGCAGTGGTACAGACTAGTATCTGAGCAACCACAGCTGAGGGTGTGACTACTGGCTGTGTGTTAGTCACAGCCAGCAGCGGTCTATAGGCTGCATGACACCGTATCACCTCACAGCTCATACAGTTATACCTACAGAGAGAGTCGATGCATCCTCAGCTGTGTAGTTACAATTACACGTTCATAGTGTGAACACTGACTACTGCTGGCTGTGTGAGTGCAGTGATAGTCGAGCTGGCTGCTCCATAAACACATCTGGCAGACGTATCTATAGCCTCAGCTTCACCGTGCAGTCAGAGCAGCTGCAGCTGTGCTCGCAAACAGCAGCTGGACACTGTCGGCGATTTTAAGATGAATAATGCGCAATAAATGCATCGCGTAAAATCTCACACGTCTCTCCTTTCTGTCGAATCTGCAGCGTTTTCCCTGAGCAGGCTGTGTTTTATAAGCGGGCTGGACCAGCATGCCAACTGTTCATATGGATCAGAGGGAATGTAAAGCATCCTGCAGGGGAACAAGATTGAACAAATATTCTCACCGTGACCCTTTCAGTGCTCCATGAGGTACTTAGATGTAAGTGAGAAAATATGTTTCATTCGCAATGCAGGCGCTTTGCCTTGCTGAGCATAAAGACGGACTGGTTCTCTACAAATCTGGTCTAGCTGCCCCTCTGTAGCATGCACTAATCAATGCATTGTATATTGTTTGTTTAATCAGGATGCACGACTGTAAAAACACCAACTTGTGTTTTTGCGGGGAGTCGTTCACTGAGCTGCACGGATGCTCCAAGACATCTTTCCAGCACCGTAACTCCCTGTCACTGTTTTTACATTTCTTGCTGTGTGCACATTCAGTTAATACAGTCTGCATTATTTAATGGTTATACTCAGTGACGTCTCTTTAAACTTTGGACAGAGTAAAGCTCAGTTTCTAATCTTCATATTAAACTAACTGCCTGCTGGCTCCAGCTTCACACGTACAAAACGACACAAGTGTAACATTGATCAAGTTCAAGTAAATTTTCCAACATGCTGAACTCTTCCTTTTGAGGTTGTAGACACTGTGGACATTTTTGAAAAGATTGAGCATCGCATTGATTTTTCTGCCAGAAAGCAGCAAGAGTGCATACCCAGCAGTCGTCTCTGGGTATGAGCGGCTCCAGGAGGTCTCCTGCCTGAATCTTCTCCCCGCTCCAGGCCTTGAAGCTCACTGCTCTGGGTGAAGGTTGCAGGGAGGGTCCTGCTGCCCACACGGACGTGTTGAGGCAGTGGATGACGACGTGCTGCACAGCCTCCGTGCTCAAGAGGTGGATGAAGTTCATCTGGATGCGGCCCACTCCTATTTCCAGCTGTGAAGCAAGTGGATTTGTGTCAAGCTGTGTCAAGACGATGACAAAACGGCGTGAATGCCTAATGTTGTGTTTACCAGCCTATAGAGGGCCTCATTAGGCTTCATCCGCATTCTGATCATACATAAGGTTTGATTCTTTTGACCATAAATTTTGATGTTCATCCAGAATAACATATTCAGCACAACTGAAAAAAAATTGGCTCAGTCGAATTTTTTTTAATAATTTAGGTCCGTTTTAATGACAGTTCTTTTCACAAACATTCCTGATCAATAGTAATTTAAGAGTTAGTCTATGTAGCAGACGAACATGAACCCAATCAATTTGGAAGTTGATAACAGGTTCGAGTTCTGCAATGAATTTAAATAATATGCATCTGGATCACAGATTGTGCCTTAAGCATGACCAACTATTACAATCATTTCATTTGCGGTTTCTGCAGGAAACGGGTCGGTCCATACTTGTGTCATTGTGCACAATGTGCTGCTTTGTTGAAATATAACTCCAAAACAAAGGAATGAAGGGATGAAGGGCAATCGAAGCTTTAGTTGCCAACTGAGCGCACGTTTGATGGCGACTTGGCCAAGTCTGAAGACCAAATGGGACGCCTTGAGATTCACTGCTAGACTGATCCATCCAAATAAGCGCCAGAGTTTATCATATGGAGCCAGAAAATGAACAGCTGTGCTCCTTTATTTATCGCTTGACTGACATAATGCACACACATGGCTCATCTTAATCTCCGAGCTTTTTCGCTTCTTGAGGAATCCTTATTAAGACAACATGATGGGAAGAGTTTCCACAGAGACATAAACAATTGTGGATGTGATATTCATCCACTGTCTGCACAGTATGCATGTATTTACATTCTGCTGGCTCTTTTTGTCAAGATGAGGTGAATGGGTACAAATGCAGAGCCTAACCTTGGAGACTGTAACCGGTTTCAGGCAGGTCTGTCCTCCGCCGGTGAAGTTGCACGTCACCTCGATGGTGTCGGCAGCGCAGCCGAGGTTTGGATCAATCCAGTAAGTGCCTGTCAAAGAAGACAACCGATGTGATCAACCGAAACGCGGTCCATATGTGCACAGAAATGAGCTGTTTGAAATGCCTCCTCACCATCGTACATCCTCTGCTCGCAGTTGTAAAGGTCTCGGCAGATCCGGGCAGGATTGTCGCGGGTACCCAACGGGTTCTTAAGACTCTGGATCAGAGTGCTGAGATGCTGCAGGGTTTTAAAGATCTCTGTGCCCTGGTCCAGCATGGGCAGGTCCATGCTCTGGTAGTTCTGGTTTGAACACAATTATTGGCATAAGTTTTAGAAGTCTAATTTCTGTTACATTTTCTGAACTTTTGGTCAAAACTTTAGCGTTTTCTGCTACTGCAATGACCTAATTATTGTCAGTGAGGTGCAAGTTCTTCAAGCTTATCCAGAAATGTATATCAAGAATAGGATTAGGACTGACCTCTTGCCTCAGTACAGCATGGGAATCGATAATGACTTGAAAAGCAGCACCAAGAGCTTCATTTCTCTGCCAGAAAAAGACAACAAATCAGTAAGGTAACCATTTTTGTTCACACTTCATTCCAAAACACCCAGTTTAAAAAATCTGGAGAAACATACTTACAAGTAAAAGGGCAGAACTGGGAAGACCCTAGAAATAAACAGGAAAAGAACCTGTATTAACATAAATGTTCTTTTCCCTATTCTGTGTTTTTACCCACACAATGGAGCAGTTGTGTAAATCCTAATCTACACTGTCAGCGGTGATCAATTCCCACCCAATATGCAGATACTCGCAGACGTAGCCATGATTGCTCAGGAAATGAGGCATGAATGCACAGGAAATAAAGCATGTCAAATGCAGAAAAGAAGAGCCTCAAGCTGAAAGCTATTTGTTTTCAATTACAGTGGAAGAGGGGGGAAAAAAAGCAGGTCTAACTAGTTAGATTATCCTCAAAATAACACAATGTGCTCACAGTTAAACCGGCCTGTGGATGCACATGTGTGTATATTTTTCGATTTTCATCTGAAGTACAAGCTGCAACCAATTTTCTTCACAAAAACACATTCATCTGTCTGTAAATTCACCGAGAAACAACAGAAAAAACTGCCATTAGTGTAACCTAATCCTCACTTTCGAACCGCATTATTATAATTATGAAATTGCATTTGTACATTTTGATTTTTTTTTTAATAGGTAGTTGAGTCAAAACTTCGTCTGTTTGCTCTGAGTTTACTATTAGACTGCAAACCCCCTCTTCAGGACCAGACTCAGCAGTCTACCTGCATATAAAGTATAACGGACACTCTTTTGAGAACAGAAATGACCACATTCTGGAAAGAGAAGACATATTTTGAGAGAAGATTGAAGGAAGCCGCCTGTGTTAAACTGGAGTAGCCACTTATCAGGTACTTACAATGCAGTCTTGAGATGAAATGAAATGAAAATAAAATGAAAATGAAATGAAAAATACTTTATTTATCCCAGAAGGGAAATTCAATCTTGTAAAAGCTCACTTTTTAAAAAAAAAAATTCAATATAACATATATTATATACAACAATAATAATCATTCAGTCAGTCGGATTTGTTTTTTAAGGTGATGGCTGTTGGCAGGAAGGATCTGTCACCAGAAAGTTTCACCATCACTAACACCTTGATCACAACCATTCACGCCTCGATTCATGAGTCTCGGGTTCTTAACAAGCCTTTAAAATGTGATTGTGGAGGTGACTATATATATATCTGGGACTGACATACTGTCCTCATCTGAGAATCAACGACTGTAATTCACCTGCACGTTGCTGGAAAATGTGATTTTTTTTTTTACGCAAGTCTCGACTGAATTAGTAAAAATAAAAATGTCTTTTTTAAATATCTGTAAAATATACAAAAACTCACCGGTGGTCCAGGTGGTCCACGAGGGCCAGGAAATCCCTGGAAAAAAAAAAACAACCATCCCCACATTAGGTTTCAAATTATTTATAACTTGGCCTTGATAAAAGATGATATAGTTCCTTCATTTGTTCTCACACTGTGCAGAGAATAATGATGAAGCTACAGAGGTGAATAATTACTCACTCTTGGTCCTTGCAACCCCTGTTGGAGATGAGAGAAAATGGAACTTAATATTAATAAGTAGACAATCCCACAATTATAAAAATGAAAGCAGAGCAGATACTTCCACGTGATCACGGACAGCATAATGGCATCTTTGTGCTGCCAATCCAACATATGGTCTTTATCTACCGTATTGTGTATTTCTATTGAATTTCCCTCCTGCTCCTTTGCAAGCCTACACTCAGAAATCTTATTTCCACACAGCAAATCCTATTTTCACACGGCAAAGCCCCATACATGAATGTTGGCGTTTTTCAAGAGTGAGGTTGTGAATTATGCCTGTGTACGAGCACTCAACAAACCTCTTAAAAAGCTTGAGATGAGCAAGCAGCCAACATTTATCACACTGACAGGATTTCCACAGCAGCTAAGTGTCACTGTGAGTGTAACAACAAACAGCGGAACACAATAGGAAATGAAAAGTGCTGGGGGCAAAAGGAGGCTGAGTGCTGTGCTGTCTCCATACTAAGTATCCTATTCTGTGCTCACAGTACAGACAGAAAAGGATTCATCAAAACAGCGCCACGCACCGTCTCCCCCCGACTTCCTTTGTCACCCTGGGGTCCCTGATGGAGAAAAAGAAGACAGAGGATCACTCCATCACTGCCAAAAAAGCACAGAGAAGTCACATAAAGCTTGGCAGATAGGATGAGATATGAGGTACATACAGGATGACCGCTGGGGCCAATGATGCCAACGGGGCCCAGAGCTCCCTCCATACCCTGGAAAGCAGAGGCGTGTTAGCGACCGAGGACACATATGATGGAGCATCTGATGAAGCAGTGCTTTATTTTTCATGCCAAGTGTGCAGTTTGTGAGCGCTGAGTGAACTGGCACCGGCTGAAATAGTGCGCCGAGTTGCCAAACTGCCATTAATCTTCATCTTACCATCAAACCTCGCGGTCCTTTTGGTCCCTGGATCCCTGCTGGGCCAATGTCTCCTGGAGGTCCCTGGAAACACACAAACATTTCACAGTTTTTTTAAAAAACAGAGGGTAAGAAATGGCAACGTAAAGGTTAAACTAGTAATAAGTAATCAATGACCTTTGCTGATGGCACTGAGTAGGATCTGTTACACTGACAGTCTCTGCGGTGGGGAAGTGGAAACCACCGGCGTAAAATGCTAAAGTGGCTGCAGGAGTGTCTTTAGTTGCAGTTCATTAGGTGGCAAATCTAAGAAAACTTCAAGTCCCAGTCCCATAACACATATAAATTACATACGCGTACTTTGCACTGACACAGCAAGTCATTTTATACTAACAAGAAATAATACGAGACCGTGAACCCACAAAGAGAAGTGCTTCTAAAAATGCTTCTCCTTTATCTCACTGCTTGCACTTTATTTCAATGGATTGCTGCTGTAAATTCGTATTATAATATAATATGTGCATCTAACACGCAAAAAAGTCAGACGGCTTAAGAAAATGTGTCAAATTATGTCACCTCACGAGAACACACTTTCGGTATCGCACCTACTCGGAATTAATACAGAGTAAAGTTGTGCTTGAAACAAACATCTTTCCTTGTGACTGGAGCTGTCAGTGTCGGTTTATCTTTTTGTTATTATTATGTGTTATTGATTTAGTGCGTGAAATGTAAAAAAAACAACAAAACAAAACAAAACCTGTGTAGTAATTGCAATTTTTTTAGAGTCTGAAATCCAAATGTAACAACACAGAAATGTTCTGTGGAAAATCTTCACGTATTAAAAGCTACAGCTACATTTACACAAACATTTCCTGCTTAACGGCACATATGCAATCCACCCTGAAGTCGCTGTAAAATTATGTGGTTTGCCACAATAGCACCACAACAAAAACACAAAACGACATAGTATAACGAACTCAATCTCTCCTCTTATTCAGAATCGTGTCAGTATTGTTGACATCACTGTTTGTTACAGAGGCTTTATTTCTGTACCAGTTGGAACGACTCTGCTGAACATTGACACAAAGCGTATCTGTGTCACACTCCTGTTGAACTTCCCCTCGTAGGAAAACGTCCAACATCACTCTTCAAGTTTTAAATTAAGGTGTCAGGCTCTAATAAAAGCCGCTCTGTTTCTTCAACTGGCGATGATCTGTAGTGCAGTCGTGCTGTAGACTTTTGGTTTAGCCGATGTCATCCTGGGGCATGTTACGGTAATACCGAACAGCCTTCATATCTAATCTTACCAGAGACAACACACTGTTACGTAACTCCTGACGATATCAGGCTTTTAAACTCTGCAAAAAGTACTTCAGCCACAAGGTGAGTTAAACACGCAAATTAATTCTGCAGTAATTTTATTGTCTCATATCTTAATCCTGGACTAAGGGTTAAGGACTTTTCTGATACTGGAAAGCTCAGGTGTGATTGGCTGGAAAAGGGCTGCCACTAATGACTATTTACATATCAATGAATCCAACTGTTCACTTCTATTCTCATTTTGTCATCGTATAACACAGCACAGTCCAAAACGTTAACAAAGGTTCACATATTCAAGTGTAAAACTAAGTTTAACTAGGAACTCCAACATGATACAAATCAATAACAAAAACAGGACTTGTTTTTCAGATCTCCAAAGAAATCCCAAAAAAAATCCACATTTCTATTAAACCCCTTAACAAAGTGAAAAAGTGCAGACCAGCGAGGCAACTTCTCTGCTTGTTGTGTAATTTGCTGTCTGACTTTAGTATGAGCTCTTCGTTTTAGGAAAATATTACAAAATGCCGCTGTCTTTAACTTCTGCACATGGTGGGTTTGACAAACAATCTTGTGGGTATAAAATCAGGATTTCAGTGGTTGCAGAGCAGCAACTTGGAATGGACTTCTGGTTAAAATGCGGTCTTAACAAGCTGCACTTCAGTCAATATCTCCTACTTGGTCTATCAGCAGACAACAGAAACTGGAAAATATGTCAAAGAAAACAGCTTTATAGGGAGTTTGAATATTAAAATACTGTATATGTGAGCACAGAGAATAGGAGAGAAGCAAACAGATGTAAAGTGTTGCTGTGTTTTCTCTTTAGGTGTTCGTGCTGCTGTGGTTTGAAACTCTCCAAGTTTGCAAACCACCTTTCAGTTCTGTGTTAATCTGAAATGGTCCTATATCCCCAAAGTCTTGGGTCTTTGGAAACGTACCCAAGTTGGATTCGTCAAACCCACCATTGTCCAAAACTGTAGCACTGATTGCATCTGACCAAAAACCACTGATGTCTTGACAAAATAAAATTAAAAACATGCATTACTAAACGTAGTGAGCTCCAATGACTACATCGACTGTTTGTCGACTGATTGGACGCCATCATTTTCATCGTGAATGAAAACTGTATAGGAGCTTACCTTTGGTCCAAACAGACCCAACACCCCCGGAAATCCTTGTTCACCAGTATCCCCCTGTCAAACAAAGAGAATCTTCATCATCACTACACAATCAAACGACACTGTCATGTAAAGGAACCTGAGAGTTTGGAAAAAATCAGTGCTCACCAGTTGCCCTTTAGCTCCCTGATCTCCTTGTTTTCCAGGCAATCCCATCCCGCCAATGGAGCCTCTCTTCCCTGCTGGACCAGTTTGGCCTGGCAGACCTCTCTCGCCCTGAAGATGAGACACAAACACATGAAAGTCCTCCTCAGATCCACCCTGCAGCCTCCAAACAGACACCTAGACAAACCAGCAGACTTCCTGCTGCTGCTAGTTCATGATCCTTCGCTGCTAGTTGAATTCGCGTGGCACCGATCAAGCAGGAAGCTTTAAGAATTTGACCTAAAGCTCAGCAGATGCTATTTCCTCTACATCACTCCGGATGCCCCTTAGCATTGATTTTAAATAAAAGCAGGACAATCAAACTACAATTCCTCTCATGCAAACTGTCCAAAAGTTTATGTATAAATCACCAAATACGACCAAATCTGAATGCATCAGGCGGTGAGGTGAACGCTGCCTAATACAACACATCCAGTCAATAAAGCCTCTCTGTGTTTGTCACAGTCCTGCATATTTGCATTTTATATAACATTGGCAAGGCCACATACAGACTGTGCCAACTCATTAATATTTCGCAACACTAACTTCACAGAATTGACAGGAGGTCTTGTGAGAGATGTTATAAAGACTTTATGCAGAGTTTGGCCTTTGAAATCAGAGACGGCTCCAACATAAAGGCAGCATTACGGTGCCAAGGGAGTCAGTTCCAGCAGATTAAACCTCCTTGGCAATTATGAACAATATCAGCACAAAATTAGCCCGCATCGTGATCTATGAAAACACTTGCGCTATAACTTAACCTTAAGTTCTTTGACTCTTAGTGGTCAAAATTGAAGGAAAAAAACTGCACAAATTGTTCATCCCGACGTTCTCACCTTTGGACCAAAGTAGCCTTGACTTCCAGGAAGCCCCGTCACGCCATTTTTACCCCGTTGGCCAGGTTTTCCGAGTAAACCCACATCTCCATCTTCTCCTTGCTCCCCCTGATAACACAAGACAACCAATGAGCTACAAGTTTATTCCTAATTTAGTACAATATGCACTATTGCCAGTGTCTTCACCTTGAGTCCTTTGCTTCCATCTTTACCAGGTAGACCGTCCATTCCAGGTGGACCCTCAAGTCCCTCCCTGCCCACAACCCCACGTGGGCCAGGAGGACCCTCTGGACCCTTAGAAAAGACAATTTGTGTCAATGCTTGCTTTGGTTTTAAATAGTAATCTCACTGTGAGGGGGGCTTGATTGTATAGTAAGACAAGAAATCCATCCAACTCACTGGTGGTCCTTTGCTCCCGGATGCACCTGTTGGCCCTGATTTTCCTTTCTGACCCTGAAGCATAAAGAGTTCATGTTCTACAGTTCTGACACGGTGCCACGACAGAGAATAACACATGCATGAAGAAAGTTTCATTCACGGAGAAACATGCGACTATTTATTCATGTCCTTACTTGATCACCTTTGGATCCTCTCAGCCCAGCTTGTCCCTTTGGCCCAGGATGTCCCTGAAAAGATTGTTACTGTCTGATTTGACGATCGCTCATTTTTTGTACGGCACCGTGCATTTGCGCAGCTGAATTTTACATTTTAGGAGATAAAAAGGAGATGCTTACAGGAAGCCCCGGGGCTCCAGCTTCACCTCTGGCTCCATCCACACCCATTTGACCCTGAAACAATTTCATTTGCTGCATCACGGCATCACTTTAACTCAATTTATGGCTAATGCGAAAACAAGAACTTGTATTTTCCCCCCACTTACGATGTATCCGAGGTCACCAGGCTCTCCTCTCTCTCCTCTGTCTCCAGGTGGACCCTGGGCGTCCACGTGGGAAGACGGTAATGAAACAAACAATCCAGAACACCACTAACAAACAGCGCGTGAAAACATTAGTACTCATAAGAAACTCACTCTGTCACCTTGGGGACCCGGAGGACCTTCTACCTTGCCGTCGTCTCCCTGTTCACCCTAAAACAGGCAGCGAACAAACAACCACAATCAATGAAATTTTCCTCAAATTCAATGGTGTGTGCAAAATCAATGCATGTTTTGTTGGGAACACATGGCGCGCTCTCTTTATATGAATGGCGAATCATTACATGCGCTATTACCTGCAATGATCCATCTCACATAAACAGAGCCAGTTTGTTTCAGGGTCTTTATGGGATTCATTAAACAATGGCCACGGATGTGCATGTAATTTTATTAGCGATGTGCCGCGCATGTGTGAAATGAAATAAATAAACGAGGAGCCACGACATGTGAATTCAAAAGTAGAAAAAAAATAATTAGCCATGGCCAGGAGCCAAGGAAAACGAACAATTGCATGGATGGAAAACAATGCGCCGCAGCACTGGTGATTAAAGCATAGCTGTGATACACATCCGCGCTTATCTGCAGCATGTTTTAGCGCTTGCTTCTCTTTCAATTGACTGTCATAAATTTTGCAATGACCCGTGTGATAGCATGATATTGATTTAACTGGAGAGCGAGCACAACCATTATATCGAGAATATTGGCGAGAAGAGAAAATAACAAATATCCACATCCAGATGGCTTCTGCCCAGGGACTAAAAAAATGCAAATTAGTGTCTCTCTAAACTCCGGTGCAGTGTGTGTGTGTGTGTGTGTGTGTTATATTGTGTGCCGCTTCTGTCAAATAAACACAAATTATGCGGCTAATCTCTCCAAAATCACGAGCAGAAGTGTCCAGGTGCTTGGCTAATTGCATACATTTGATGGCACTGAGTTAATTGGGTGTGTCCTGGTTCATATCATTGATCAAATTAGGGATGACTTTGGGAATATTGCAAGGACAACAAGACAGACAAAAGAAGCACTAATTAGGAACACAACTGAAGTCCCAGCGCATCAGAAAAAAAAAAAGGAAATAACTGACCACGCAAAAGACAATGTGCTACATGGCAGTTTTACATTGTTATGTAACTGTTACCCAGAACTCATTAGACGCAATCAAAGTGCAGATGGCTATTAGGGACAGCAAATAACAGTGTGGAATGTACCTTTTCACCTTTTGACCCCGGAGGTCCCAGCGGGCCCAGTGGTCCCATGTGACCCTGTGACAAGAAAAAGACTGACTGAATCTCATTTCAGGGCTGCAGCCTCCCAGGTTTCACTCACTGTAATGAGCAGAACAACATGGAAGCAGGAAAGAAACAGAGTGCAACAGTGTCGTCGATCATCACTTCATCTTCTTTCACCACAGAAAACGCAGTTTTCAAACTCATCAGTCAAGCTGTGGTTATTCTGTATGTGTCAACAATCTCATTATACTGCCGCCTTGAATCTGCGAGGATCGATTTCTTCCTCCCACTCTTAACTTAAATCTGTTATGTCAGGGCCAGACTAGAAATGCTGCAATTTCACATTTTTTTTGTATATAAAATTAAAAAAGTAAAGAAAGAGTCTCCATTTCACCTCAATCTTTTTAGCAGCAAATATAAAGCACCTGCTTTATTGGTATGTTAGATAGAGGAGAGGTACATTTAGGTGCCTCACCCACAGACCTTGGCTTCTTTTTGCTATTTAGTTTTTTTATCTGCTTTGAAAGATGCGTCTTTGTTTGGCCTCCAACATAACAAAGTCGTCTCGGTGCGTTTGGTTGCTTTGTTCCCTACACTGGTCAGCTTTAAGCAAAAGAAAAAAAAAAATGAAAGTGCATAAAGTTTTGCTAAGATACAAAATGCCAATGCTGCTAACCGTGATAAGTAGCCATGTTTTAGTCTGGTTTATATGTTTAAATAGTAAAGAATCAAAAGAAAACAAAGTTAAGTCATCCATGAACAGCTGACGTGGAAGAGAGTAATTTGACCTGAACTCCATAAAAATAAGGTCAACCGAACCAACACAAGGAGCTGTGAACACATCTGGGTCCAAGCAAGGATTCCCAAAAGTAAAGTGAAACGGAAGCACAAAACTCCAGAGCAACTAGGCTCACCACCTCCAACCAGGTTGCAGATTTAATTCACGTCTATGGAGAATAAACTTTCGACTTTTGGGACATGAAAAGTAATTGTTTAATCCTATTAGATCAGGGGTGTC
>NW_007577802.1:909956-987144 GCF_000690725.1 Stegastes partitus | reverse complement strand
TTAGATGTTTGAGTGAAATGTTGCCATAATTAACATATATTCTTGAGCTGAGTGCAAAAATCAGTTTTGTTACGTCACAAAGGCCTTCAACCATCAGTTCGTCTTTCAGTCGACGTGAACGTTGTGCTGGCTGTAATAAAACTCCTTCCCTCCTGAGTTATCGTGGGAACGGGACAGACGTGAGACCATGGCGATCTCGACCTTTGACCTCCAGAAATGTAATCAGTGCACCGTTGAGTCAACGTGAACGTGTTGAAGAAATTCCCTCCTGGCGTTCGAGGGATATCGCATTCACGAGAATGAAACGGATAGATGGACGGATAGACAACCGGAAAACATATTGCCTCTGGCTGTGACTGCTACAGGCACAGAGTCATAATAAAAACATGGCATCTACCAGGAAAAATCAATAGTGTCGATCAACAATGTGTATGAAATGAGACACCTGTCCAAAAAAAAAAAATCCCTATTTAGAAAAATAAAAAGGTCTAGCTGCTAACAAGGCACCTCATGTTACACTGGGATGTATGCACACTACTTAAAGCTTCTTTCCTTCCTTTCTTCTCTCAAAAGAGCCGAGTTTTTAAAATAGAACATTCAAAAGCTTTTACTCTAGAGGCCTAAAAATGTTCATTGCCTCTGTTTTTAATATTCACAAATAGCCATCAAACTGAAGAGTAGACATTCGCTTGGTTTCAAAAACACCACAAGTCCCTCACTTTTAATAACACCCCGCAATTAAATGCTTGAAATGAAGAAGTGCTTACCTGGTAACCGGATATGCCAGGATCTCCTTGTTGGCCCATTCTTCCCGGAGCACCCTGGGGAAATATATATATATTTAGCCCATATATACTCGAGCTAATTAAGTCCTCCAGTCCTTCTGTGGAGAACTCACCACCGGCCCGATGGTTCCCCTCGCTCCCTTCTGCCCGACGAATCCCGGCTCTCCCCGATCGCCGATTGGCCCCGTCTCACCCAGATGACCTTGGTGACCTTTGGTCCCCTGGAGAAAAGCCCGTCAATGAGCAGGCATGCACTGAGCGCACAAACACTTCTGCGGCTAGTTTGACAATTCAAACATTCGATGCCGAAGACTCTATTTGACAAGCGTCCTCCGACATCGCGCTTATGGAGGTTGCTGACCTCGCTGTTTGTTTACTACTGCAGCGGAGAACTATTTAACTCCCAGCACAAGAGAGCAAATTGACAGACATCCAAGAATGAAAGGTGTATTTAGCTCCGAGCGAGTGAACTGACAAACCTTTTCTCCCGGCTTTCCTCTTTCCCCAATTTTGCCAGGTTTACCCTCCTGACCCTGGTAAAAAGAAAAATCGAACAGGGTTGTAAGTGGACGAAAAGAGCTGTCTCTTTTTTTTTTTCTTGGCACTGAATGAAATTTGGAGCTACTCCCGAGACACTCACCCTCACCCCCACCAGTCCGGGAACCCCAGGTAGTCCTTCCTTTCCTTTCAGGCCAATTTCACCCCTGTCTCCTTTAGCGCCCTCTGGACCAGCATCCCCCTTCTCACCCTGGGAAAAGTAGTCCAATAAAGAAAGGTGAGCTACGTTAAGCTGCACTTTATTATTTTGATTAAGAGCACAAGCAATCACAGTGAGGAGCGAGGAGTCTGACCTGTTGTAGCTTGAATGTTTAAATTAAATATACAGACTGGAACGATCATTATTTATATCAAACAAAAACCTTTTACGAGTCAGATATGAATATAAGACTACTTTTATCAAATTAAATATACCATTGAAAGGTCTGCCTTTGCTATTATGAATTATGAATTGACCAACACATAGCATTTGGGGTTATATCCACCAACCTGAGCAGTTTTATTTCAAGGATTCTTGCAGGTTATGCATTAAAATGTATCACACTCACAAAGATGCCCAGACAGGAAAGATGCGAGCCGTACACCTGGCTCTACATAAATATTCTCAGATAGCTGCAGTTTCCACAGTGACACGGTCAGAAAGACACAATAGGATGACTAATTTATTAGTTAGAAACAGCAGGCCGTGAATTGAAGATGAAAAAAAACAAAAAACCCAAACAAGAATGTCATTGTGACATGACATTTTCAAGCTGTATTTTCTCCCAGAGCATAAAAGAGTTTGAGATGTTATCAGAAACAATCACAAGGACTTCAGTTTTGTTGCACTTTTACTGAAACTAGCTGTCTCGCTCATCACAGCAGGGAGTTTTCCAAGAAAGCCAGCCTTAAAGTAATCTTTAAAAAAAAAAAAGAAAGGAAGAAAAAAGCAGGCCCGTCTTAAGACGTATCACCAAAACAACTGCGCGAGTTAAGCAAATAGAATGCAAGAGTGACGCGAGAAATGAGCCATGAGGAACAACACAGGAAGAGAGGAACATTAAGGCTGCACTTAAATCTAAGACAGACAGAGGACTCGTCAGCACACATGAAAATATCATTTGAGATGCTATACGGTGGTAGAAGGCCACATTTAGTGATGATAGATGTCTCCACAGAGTTCTGTTAAAATTATACGTTTTCTCAATTTCTTTGTTCGGCTCAATCTGTTTGTTTTTACAAGATCACCACAATGCCATTATTACACCCATCAGGCCCACCATTATGCATATCATCTGGCTAAAATATACAGAAACCTGCCACAAAACACTAAGTGTAAGAAAAACACGCACATGAACGATGTTTTTACTGGTTTCACACTTTTCACCAGCTTAATCCGACAAAGTCCTTGTTTCTTATCACTCGATAAGGAATCATGAATCAGTCGGCTGTCTAAACAATTACAAATTACCTGAATGCAGATATGAGCTTCTTCAAGAGCAGTCAACAGTGTAGATACGTAAAAACCAATTGGAAACACTTCACAACACATGGAAATAAGAATTAGATGTTCAATTTAAAGGTCCCATATTGTGCTCATTTTAGCAAATTCCTGAAAGTCTTACACATCAACATGATGTGTCCTCCAAGTTTTCAGTTCAAGATACAGCAATGACTACACTGACTGTATAATCCCTGGTTTTAGTCCAGTTTTAATTGGGCTGTCTGTAGCTTCAAATGCAGCTCGGCTTCTGCTAGCAATGCCCCCTTCAGGAAGAAAACTCTCTCTGCATCTATGATTGACAGTGCGGAGCAAAACAGCTGCCAGAGACGGGAATGAGAATGACTTTCCATCACTTCTAGCTTTCGCACTGAGCAGTGATTTGACATGTAAATATCATCAAATTCACAACACAGATGTTTTGTTTGTTTTTTTTTTTTTCGCTTGAAAATGGCTCTGAAGTGACTGCTGGTTAACGTGTCATCTTAATTGGCTGCATGTCAGTCACTATTTCATACTTGTTCTGTTGTCTGACAACGGAAACAGCAAAATATGCAAATGAGAACAGCTTTATTGGGAATTTGGCTGTATAGAAATAGACTATACGTGAGCAAACAGATGCACATGAATTGCACTGAAGCACAACATTAAAACACAGTAACCTATCCTTATTTATTGGTTTTTAATAAGTGTTTGAGTTTCCCCCATCTCTGAATGTCCCTCAGTGTTTCCACAGAGCTCTGACCTGTGGGCATACGACTGAAGCTAATGGTAACGTCAGCCACATTAACCACACAACGTGCTAACAGTAAGGATGTTCCTTTTGTTGTCACACTCAGATCAAAAATAATAAAAAGAAAATCCACTGGATCCTCAGTTCTTCAGATGCTGGGAGTGCATAAGGACTCTTGTGTTCACTTTTGCAGCCAGCAAACAGAATAAAAAGTCTAAGTTAGCAAGAATTAACTCTAGGAAGTAAACAGCCTGCTTATTCTGAATGGCTCACATGGAAGCAGCAGGCAATAAGGGGCAGGATTGGGCTAATTTTTTAGCTTGACGGCTATTGGTTCTACATAGAAACTGAATTAAACTTGTAAAGCTGGGAGGCCATGTAGCCAGAGGGCACTGGAGGAACGGTCTTCACATACTGACAGCTTTTATCTGACACCTCCTGGTCTTTAGGATGTAGAAAGCAAAATAGAAATGGATTTTTACCATATGGGACCTTTAAAGAACGGAGCAAGAACTCCAAAGAAAATACACCGTGACAGCTTGAGCTCATTTAGTTCTTAAAGAATTTAAGGTCATAAGCACGGTTCATTTCACCAATTCACCAGATTGTAAATTATTCAAATGTAGATGATAAATGTGATGGCAGGGTCCAGTTGGGTGCCAAGTTGCTGTAATTACTCACGTCTTATGCCGATTTGTTGAATTTCAAGCTCATATTTAACTAATTAACACGGCACAGATTTTTTATTCCTTTAACAGTTAACGGCAAAAGCTGAAAATCCCTCACAAGTTTTCCACCCAGGAGCTGCACCGCGTCCAGGAACCTCTCCAAGTAGTTTACTCTCTCGAATAAAAGCAAACGTCCTGTACAGCATGAAGCCGAACAGCCTCTCAGGTCGACTCTGTTCTAATCCCCAGTGTTCTCCGCGCCGCACTTTGCCACCTCCTCGAAGCCAAAAGCTGTTTGTGGGTCTGTCAGCCATACTTCCAGCAGTTTGGCTCTGGTGAATGGGCAGGCTTTTTCTGCTTCCTTTCTTCTACTCCCTGTCACAATATTTGCCAGACAGTAGAGCTCTTAAAAATAGCCCTGCTATCTGTTTTCACTAAGCATCCACACAATGCAGCTCCAACTGTACAAAGGCCAATATCCCACAAACAATACTTGACTCGCTCTAATTACAATAAGCTGCTACAGTAAACACGGAAGTTCATCGGGTTCGCAGACAAACAGCCCCGAGAGAGAATTAACCAGAGCTGAAATTAGTGACAATTTTTTGACAAGTGGCCAGAATCTTATTAAACATTTTTTCCATTGACTGAACCAAAAAAATAAAATCTTAAATTTGAGGTCACAGTGTGTCTTTTTTTATTTTCATACTTGCCTTGGCTCCATCAGGTCCGCTCGCCCCAGCCTCCCCATCAATGCCTGGCTCCCCCTGATAGACGAATCATAAAAATATCACGGTTGGTTGCGTTTGGTTCAGCGTTACAAGGACAGTAATCACAGCAAGCAAAAACAGATGCGATGCGAGCCAAACATTGGCAGAGCTGTGTTTGAGCGCATGTTGAAAACCAATTTACCACTTGGTTTACTTTGTGTTGCAAAGGCTGAGTTCACTTTTGAACATTTTGCGAGGGTTTTCCAGAATAAATCCAGTTCACTTTGCGTCATTAAGACCTCACGGAGAGACCTGGGATACTCACTCTCTGGCCGATCAGACCCTGCTCGCCGACGCTGCCGGGCGGACCAACGGCACCCTGTAACGTGAAAGAACACGACTGAAGGTGTGTTGCATGTCTTTGTATACAACCTTTGATTCCACTAAAACACATTTACCTTTAATACCTACTATGGACGGTCACATGACCTTCATCATGAGTGTAAAAAATTGGATCACTGAGTTCAGAAAAAAGCATCATATTTTGTATTCAAAGCAACAATTTACCTTCATGGCACCTTTTCTCACTTTTTTTTTTGGCCACAGTTTCAGTCAAATGTAAAACTGAAGTAGGTGTTTTCTAATTAGCTCTTTTCTTTCTAGTACAACTCACTTCTCTGCTTGTGTCTATGACACCTTAATACAGCTTTGGTCACATGACTGGTATATATAAAGCTTGAATAATGGCATTTCTAGGGACTGACTGACTCTCAGTTGGGCCGATTATCAGATTCAATATTCAGATTTTTATTTTTTTTCTCAGTTATCTGTATCACTATTTTTCGAAGCCAATTTCCAGTTAAATTTAAAAAATGTGCTACTTTGGCTCTGATGCAGCTCTGATTGGTTATTCGAGTATTACCCAATCAACACTAACCAACAACTGTTGGCAAGTTCTCTGTAATTAAACATACGTTCTAGGAAATCCTTGGATTTGCTGGGTTTTCATGCAGATTTTTGTCGGGTCAAAACTAGCTTTAAATTTATCAATTTAACCTCCAAAATCAATAATGCAATAAGGTCTTAGCCTTAATGTGTATGTTAGTTAGGTTAAGTTCTGTAATGTATATCAGGGTAGGTTCTTATTTAATAAACATTATGACATTAGTTAAGTTGTTCTCTGTAAGTTTCCCACATGATACTCAAGTATTGTCGTATTTAAGACAATTTTTGTAGGATTTTAATTCTGAATATGTAAATTATTCAGGTAAAATCACACCATTTGTAACCCAAATTCTAATCTTTTTTTCTTTTTTTTTTGTACTTGGGAGCACTTGTTAATGTGACTTGTGTTAGATTTTGTGTTGGTTCCAAATATTGATGTCCTTAAAAAACACAGAACTACTCGAAAAAACGCATCGGTCAACCCTAAAAATTGTACTAGTAATTTAATGTCTACCTAACCATCTTGTCAGATGGCTCCAACTCCTGTAACTCCATTTTTCCACCTGGCAGGACTTGTTGCATCTGTAACACTGTCAGGTAGAGCTAACAAGCAGGAAAGCTAAAGATCGATAGATTCTGTGAGCGTCCCAGAGTTCGAGTAGATACCGAGGTCATTATTGTGCACATATGTGGCGAACAGCAAACACATTAACTGAGCGTGCAAAAGCATTTCATCTGGATCCCACAATTGCAACCCAGAAAATTCAAGGTGTAATCTCAACAACATATCATCCCTCTACCTTCTCTCCAGCTTCACCAGGCATCCCTCTGTCTCCAGTCTTTCCCGGCAGCCCCTGTCAGAGACAGCGGCAGCCTTTATTATTCTGTGCTACTGTAACAGTCAGTGGGAGCTCTTGCCCTGGCTGTGTGATCAACTCACCGCCGCTCCCATCTCCCCCAGTGGCCCAATCGTTCCTGGTGGCCCCGCTGGTCCCTGCAGCAACAAAGCAGAGGCATCAATAAAAAAAGGTTAAGAGCGCTTTTCTAATCTCGGACAAACACCTCTGAAAGCGACAGTAAAGGAGAAAAATGTGAAGAGAAATAGGAACTGGGCAGAATGTGTGGATTTGTGAAGATAAGTTAATCTGGAGGGCTAAGAGTCTTCAAAACACTGAGCCAAAGCTTCTGAAAGTGATGAAAACTGGCTTGCTGTTATAGAGACACATTCAGGCTACAATAAAGCTGCCTCTACAGGAAGGAGATGGCGTAAATCAAATTGTCTCCGACTCACTACTTCTCTGCTCGTGTCTGAGAGACTTGAGCAGAATTGGAGAGGCAGGATTAGGTTGTCCAGGGCTTTTCAATCAGGACATGGGTTTCCAGGAAGAACTGAGTAAAAGGAGTCAGGATGGAAAGTCAATCTGTGTATGCAACGATGAGAAGAAAGGTGCACAGCAGGTGCTGGAGAGCCACGGGTCAGTGTAGATAATGAGACACTGGACGTGTTTCCACAGAATTCTCCACCAAATCTGAAGCAAACTTTTGAAATGTAAAAAATACAAAAAGAAAATGTGAATTAGGCTGGTTTCTATTAACTGCTCTGGAGAGAGTAGAAGAAGCCCCAAACAAAACTATGGCTGCGTTCCCAATGGCGTAGTTTTTCTTTTTACTTTAAATATGTACTGCAGCTACCTTTACAAAGTACACACTGTTTGCAGTTTGCACACAACTGGGACAAATTACTTCATCATAATGTTGAGCCAAAAACTTGCAGTTTGTAGTGCAAAATAAGCTGTCACCAGAAAAGCATACTGCAAAATTAGACTGGATGTAGAAGGACATGTTGGTGTTTTTGACATGCTGCATTTGATATACTATGTATTGAGACATACAAAATCTTTTTTTGGCATTCTATATAGTACAGAAACATAGATACTGGAACGCAGCACATTGGTTTGTCAATTACCAAAAATGAGGAAGAAGAAGAAACAAAATTTTGTATTCAGGAACTTTTTTAACTGCGAAAATTCTAATGATTCTGTTCACGTCAGCTCGAGTTTAATACATTTCACGTTGTTCGGAGGCGAAAACAACAAAAGAAGCAGAAACATCTGATGTAAGTTAAATAGGAAAACATCAGAGGTCATTTATAATCCATCTTCCACTATTAACTCTACCAACCTCAATTAATTAAGAAAAAGAAAAACAAAAAAGTGAAATTGAGAAAAAAAATTTTTCTCCCCCAGATATTGCATTTCCATTAACTTTCTTTCATGCAACATTTCAAAATATGCATAACAATATGTCGTGCAAACCCTGCTACGATGGTTTGAGCCTTAATTCTTCTTGAGAAATTCTCCACCTTTCAAAATTTCGTATTCATGACCCGAGAGAACACGTGATGCAGAAGCTAATTCTCAGGTTGGGAACTAAAATACTTAAACCTGCAGTGGTGAGAAATCTGGAAAAATTTTTTCAACAATCTCCCATCATGGGCAGGAAAACGGAGCCAAGAAGAGGTGCTGAAATCTACCTTCCTCTCAGGCCACTTAAACTACAAAATGTCAAACTTTTGCCCAATTACAACAAAAAAACCCCACTGCCTACCCCAGCTTTAACGTTCATGTAGGTAAATAATGAACTCACTGGCTCTCCAGCGAATCCTTTGGCTCCTGGCGGTCCTGAGGGCCCCTGAACACCCTAAAAAAATAACACGGCCATTTGTAACACACACTACTGGTATTCATACAAACGTAGAAATGCTACAACCCCCCCACAAGAGAAACAGTACACCACACAAGCCGGACTTATCCACGACCGTTCCCCAAAGTGTGTCCACCCCAAAATCAAAACTGACCTAAAAGAGAACTCTGTTAGCCCCAATCACTTACTGGAAATCCCTGAGGCCCAGCTTCACCCGGCTCACCGAGCTTCCCCTGCAGCAAAAATGAAACAAACATGGAGAAAAAGCTCTAAGATGTGAACGGTCAGTTAGATCTGTGTAGCGCTGCTTCCTCGTGTCAAATTTAAAGCAGTTAAGCAGGTATAGTAAATGTAGGACTAGAGATCTGTTCACTTTCTTGTGTCCTTATTTAGGTTTTTACAAAATAATCCAGTCAAGTTTCATGTTATAAAATGACTGACTTTTTAAAAATAGGGTTGTGAATGAATCTGACAGACTGTGAAAAATGACATCCACAAGTTGTTACTATGCAATTTTTAGATCGCTTTTTTTGTCCAGAAACACTCGACATCCCAAAGATACTAAATGTGAAATGGTTGCATTGATTGCATAACAAGTGCTTCTACCTTTGAGAGTTTGAACTAATTTTGCTGATAATACCAATTTCACTTAAGTGAGATTAATGTAGGGTGAATACTTTTAATCCTCAACCCCCCCAAGGAAGCATGTCATTATTTCTTTTAAATCACCAAAACTATACCATTTATCATGGAAACAAAACAGATACAATTGTGAGATGTCTGACTATCAGCTACTTTGAGCTGCTCATCTGTAGTGTCCTGTACTATTGGGGAAATATCCAAATCTAACTCTAAAATCGAGATATTTTTAATCCAAATCAGTTTATTCTACATGTCTCTCTCTTTTTTTTTAGATCAGCAAACATAAACTATTTACACTAAATAGATTCTGTTTAAAGTAAAAGGAAAACAGTGCTCCTCTACACAAATGAGAAGCCAGTAGTGACTCAGCTTTAACTAATAGTCATGTGACCTTTCAGCTGAAGTGCAGGCAGTGTTCACACAGATCAGACAGGAGACAAGTATGGGAACAAATTAAAAATGTGAATACTAAAATATAGAACACAATTGGTAAAAATGTTTCTGATTTCATTTTTTGGTATTTTGTATAATGAATATTTATAAAAAATTGTCTCTCTTTTTTTAAAATTTTATTTTATTTTTAAATTGTTGGCATTTTAACTGTGTCATACTGCAGAGACGACCTTCTGAGTCTCCTTCTAGCCATGGTTGTTTCCATAGAGGTGCAAAAACACCCAGAAAACAAGTTTTGAATTCAATGGATTAATGGACAATGCTTGATTATTTTACGACCAAAGTCATGCAATAATGATCAACTGCTATATTTTTTTTTTGTATCACCGATTAAATATCTGTACAAGTCCATTGGATGGACACTAAGGATGCACCAAACTGTAATCTGACAAGCAATAAGTATTTCTGTAAGACGACATCAAAAAAAGGGCAAAATCACAATTGGGTTAGTGTCAAATACGTAGCTGTACAAGATGGAGAAATGAATTAATGATCACATAATATATGTAGAATAAAGCTCTGCAACCTTGAAAACTTTCCAAATGTGGAAATGTAACACAGGTTGGTGTGTTTGCTAAAAATAAACCCCCCAAAAATGAGAAAAGCACAAAAAAAACAAAAACAAAAAACAACAGTTTCCTCACCATCTCCCCAGGGAGGCCCAATTTTCCTGGTGGACCATCAGGGCCCTGAGAAGAGAAAACATCAGTTAGCTGAGCTTCCTGAAATCCCTGCAGACTCACAGTGTTTCTGACTGCCAACCAGCTACCAGCACCATCAATATTTCAGGACTCTTTGATTTAGGATTCTGTTGTTAAATTTGCAGTTAACAAGCGTGTCCTCTAAAGGTTCTTTAGATGTTAAAAATAGTTAATAATTAAAGTCTGCGGAACAAAGTAGCTTGTAAAATAAATAAATAAATAAATAAAACTCATGATGTGTTGCCGAAATTTCAGGCCATTTTGTTTATCTTTGGTTTCTATGGGACACATTTGATGTGTGCAATTAGGAAAGTTAAGGCCAAACATTGCTCTGAGGCAGCTGTAAAACATTATTATCAACAATTAGCCACAAACTTGAACCAAACACGAAGCTGTGAATGTGTTCCATTAACCAGTGTCACCTTTAACTTTTACGTCCATGTGCTCACCTTTACTCCCACCGACCCTTTCTCCCCCACCGGGCCATCCGGACCCCTCGGACCCTGCAAAAAAGAAATAAAAGTTGTCGTTGATGAATAGCTTTGGAAAGCTTGGCCTTTAGCAAAGCTGAGGTGCATGTTGTTCTGCATATTAAGTCAATGATTTGGGGTACTTAATCTCCATTTTTGTCATCGTTATTTAGTGGGGCCTGGGAGGCAGCGCTCTCGCTTTTATTGTGTGCTATGGTTTAGGCCGCACTGGAGACACATCATCAAAGATTGTGGGCTATTTAGCAAATACTTGGCATCTGTGAATTAGCTCCACAGCGCGCCCAATCCACACTGTGTAGGCTTTGTCCCTGTTTTTTTTTTTTTTTTTTTCCACGATCACACACAGTGGTTCTGCCGGCACACTGGGGTTATTGTAAAGAAGATTTGGGAAAAGGTCACAAATCCTGTAGCTGATTCATCCTTTCCTTTGATAATTGAACCGAATGCTTCACTGTCAGAGATGGAATAACTGTGCCTTTTTGCTGGTTGTTCATGGGAACATCTTGCGGAAAAGTGAAGCAGCTCCTACCTCCACAAAGCCTTCACATTTCCATTATTCCTTGGTAATAACAGACAAACTCATTCAAAACAGTGCTCATGATTGTAGCTGTGTATAACTGATGGCAGTTATACCAGCGTTTTGAAATATGGCTGAACATGAATCCAGTTTAATAGGCTTTTTTGACCATCCAAATAATAAAAAAAAAAAAGTATTTGGAATCATTAAATAAATAAATCTGACTTTACTGAGTCATTTGCACAAGCTGTCCATTTCTCAATAACTTGGGTTGTTATGTGGAGACATCAAAAATTAAATTGAGATTGAGAAATCCACTTAAAAAGTCATCCCAGTTTATTTAATGGCCTACTTTGTCCAATACTGAGTAATATTTGCACAGCAGAGAGGACGGTTCTACTCGTTTTCCTCAATAAAGTCACACTTTCTTGAGTTCTTTTCAAGTTAAAGCCAAAAAAATTCTAAAAGGAAATGGTTATAGGGCCCTGTGATAGACTGGTGACCTGTCCAGGGTGTCCTCTGCCTTCACCCTAAGTCAGCTGGGATAGACTCCAGCCCCCCACGACCCTAGTGAGGATTAAGTGGTGTATAGATAATAGATGGATGGATGGATGGATGGATGGATGGATGGTTATAGGTGGAACTGCATGAGAAATTCTGCATTTTCATCAGATGTTGTGTTTTTGTTTTTTTCCAAGGTTGTCTATAGGAATGATTAAGATTGAATGTTTTACACTGTAGACATTTACCTTCCACCATTCCCTCTGTAATCAGGTTTTCAGACCCTTTCAGCTCGAAAAGGCTCGTCAGCTTGAAGCTCACCCACTTTCGCTTTCTTTCTTCAAAAGTGCACCAATATTCAGGGATTTTTATCAAATAGCTCAGTGGAGACACCTGAGAGAAAATGACGGTAATGACTTGCTTGTAAATAACGGAAACGCTTAAATTGACAAGAGCCGGGTTGGGTGAGACCACATGAGGTTCAGCTTTTAAAGAAAATGGAATGACACAGCGATATGGTGATGATGTGTGACTGACACGCTCTCCAAGTAACATCTCACAACTTAACAAGACATGATTACAAATAAAAAGTAAACAAGGAGTGTGGGTTTTTTCTCCTCGGGATGCCATTAGTGCCTCAACTGTCAGAAACTGCAGTTCTTAAAATGTCCACTTGAGGCTGGATCCAAAAGCGAGTTAATCCCCACTGACTCCCATGTTAAAACTTCACAGCAGTCAGCAGCATGTTTACAGCCTGGTGCAGAAACTGTTTTGGTCTCTATAGCTAATTACCCTGTTAATGACAACTGTCTGGGAATGCATTTTTATATCATCTACCGATTTGAACTGTAGAAAGGCTTAAAGTTATGCATAATTAAGGCCGTAGCTGCTTTGAGTGACCGGTGGAAGCTGTCACAGGACTGTCCACGACCCAGAGATGTTTGCATGGCAGGCCTCAGCACCACTCACACGTCACCTCTTTGCTCATTTTTCACATTAGCTGCGAGTTAGGAGGAGTCAGTTAGCGCCGAGATGGCAACGACCAAAACTGCCACACCGAGCTTTGTGGATGGTACTTGTTGCTTGATGCTGTAGCAATCGACAGTACTGGACAATAACAACAATATGTAGAATGGATGACCATGGATGGTGCAACAACTCTGATACAACACCAAGAGTCACGTACGAAGATCCCCGACAAGTTAAAAACCCAGAATGTAAAGCCAGTATTTCATTTGGAATGAAAGCAGAAACACCTCAAACGTATCTAAGAAACAGACGTCTGGATCTGCACAATGAATTCAAGGTGAGCGAATGTCTGCTGCTTCGATTTTATACTAACAGGATGTCATTGAAGTGTTCATTTCTTGAAATTAATATTATTTTAACTTTCACAAAGGGCTAACACGATCTTGTTCAGGCTAATCGTGATGACTCAAAACCACAGACTGTATAAAAGATGGACGTAGCTTCCGTGACGTCACCCGTTGGTTTCTGCACTGAGAAAATGAAGCCAGGGTTTTGCTACTTCCTGTTTGACATCTTGGATTTTTGGAGCCAGTGACGCAAAAATCGTCGGAGGGGGGCGGAGCCATAGGAGCAGCGATTGGTCAGACGGATTGAGAGGCGGGCCCTCTCTGCCCGCCCACATTTACCGCCTTCTGCTGGCTTCATCTGTATGGTCGCTGCCGACTGTCAATCAAGCCATCCACGCCCCTTGCCCCGCAAAATGTTGACGATTTTTTAAAAATTCAGTATTGATTTATTTTCAGATTGGCCACCTGATCTCTGGACTTGACCATGAAAACTAATTTTAAAAAAATCCTGAGCTGGAGGAATGCAGTATTTCATGATCTGTGATCACTTCTTTTCCAATTCCTTTCTATGGGAGCCAGGGCTTTTTGGAGCCAGGACTAGTGGACGTAGTGATATTGCAGGTTTTTGACACTTCTGGGTTGGCTTCATTTTTCAGGGCCGGTTGCTACGTCCATCTTTTATACAGTCTATGCTCAAAACGTGAGCTGGGTGCTGGTCATGATAGTAGTGGGCTACTATTATTCATTACTGTTTACTCTGTCAAAATATTGTATTTCACATGTTATTATGTTTCTGATAGAATTTAGTATGGAGAATAGTGGAAATTCACTAGTGTTGGTAGATGCGGCTAGGATTATGACATCCCTTTTTCCTTTGCGCGGTCTGTGAGCAGCTTTATTCTTTTGGACGACGAGTGCATCCCTAACAATAGAGCCATTTTCTTCTCTTTTTAACGTAATGGTACCATTTTCTACACAAAATCCTGGACGAGGGAAAAGGTTATTACTGTTTTTCTCCATCCGAGTTGATTAGGAATTAAGTAGACCGGTGTTTAATAGCACTCGTCTTAATTCTATTTGCCAAAGTCTTGATTTTTAGCAATTGCAGCTTTTAAATATTACACTTGTGAGAGTGTGTGGTACGAGGGAAGCCTTGTAAAACCAATACAGAGAATGAAACACCTTAATTATCCCACCTACTCATGTTATATCAATTATTCATTCAGTCCAATGATCCGGCTCTACGACCAAAGGCTATTATCCCAAAGTAGAAAACTCAATTATGGAAAAGCCAGTGAACACCGGAGTTATACTGAGTATCCGTGTCAGACATGGCGATGCAAATATGTTTTCATGTACTGAAACTCGAGGGTGTTTTACTGGATGCAGCAAGATGTTGGGACAAGCTGCTGCAACTTGTTGCATCTGCATGTACAGTACGTTATGTTTCACATTATGTTTTATGGCGGGTTAATAACAGATCCTTGGCCTTGTGGTTTTGCCTGAAGCTTTTAAAGAGATGGACAGTTGGATTTGATCAAATAAACATTTATGGTCTGTTCAGTGACGATGACCAGCTTATGTCAGCAACTGGAATGATACTGAGTTCTTCTTCTGTTTCTTTCGAATGAAGTGTTGCTGCCAGGAATGTAAAACACATGATTTCCTGTCGTGCTTAACACCCACCAGCAAATACAGAAGAAGACGTTAAACAGTCTGCAGGCAGCTGTGTGAATCTGTAGCAAGAGGCGTGGGTTAGATTTTCAACAGGCCACTGTGGCCGATGTTTACGAGGTGGAATGTCTTTAGTCTGGCAGGTTATTTGAAAGGTACTGGACAGATTAACATTTTCTGGGGGCCCTGAATATCTGCACTAAATGTCAATGTAATTCATTTGACATGCTAATTGCTAATTGCATGAACAGGGTTATTTGTCAACAGGTAGTAGTCACACGTCACCTAATGGTAATCTTTAACACAGGTTTCAGTTCCTTACCCTCCTGCCTTTGGGTCCTCTGATGCCGATAGATCCCCGTGAACCAGGAGGCCCCTGCATGTGTGTGAAAAAATAATCTTTGAGTTTGATTTTACCGATCTATAGAAGCTAAGATGCAAAGGATAAAAAAAGAGCTACACAGCTAACACAGATGACAATACTGACTTTTTCCATCAACCTATTTTACCAGAACTCTGCACTTCAGTTGTTTAGTACAATGTCAACTACCAAAGGCTGCTTTTTTAGTACCTTTATAGAGGTTAGACAAGTGCAAGACAGCATCAGTGTAATTGAGTGCGCTCAGGAGTCCAACAAACTTCTGACTTTTGGTGGGTGACAGCTGTAAAACACTCTTTTACAGCCTGGTATTAACCCTCTGAACCCCAAGCAGTGCTTTTTTTTTTTCTTTTTACTTCTGAGACACTTTTACTCGCTGTGGGCTCGTTTTTCAGTGCAATATAAAGTCCTGCAACTCAATGGAAACAGCACAACCATGACTAAAAGTAGAGAGAACTCAAAAAAATGTGCAGTATAATTTAGTTATAATGCCATAAATCATAAAAAAAGGGGGAAAAAAAGTTGAGAAGTAAAAGCTAAATTGCTTAGATTATACATTTTACAAAAAAAAGAAAAAACTGTAATCGACATTTACAACATTTGTCCAAGTACCCACGTGTCAGAGATGTTTTACTACATTCATTTTCGATTTCTTTCCGAACACAGCCTGCAGTTCAACCGAAAAGCACCCAAATGTTTTGTCGGTCATGGCTTCACTATTTCAACATTTATAGAGCCTGGTTTGTAGCTGTTCATTATTAAATGAGACAAAGTGATTTTGATGAAATATCATGATTGTAAGTTTAGACGTGACTGCTCTGTTTTCCAAATGAACGGTTTGCACAGATGAGTGGTTCAAGGACCATTGGAAAGTTGGCAACCTGACAAATCTTTTGGTTCTTACAGTTTGTGGCTCTTTCAAATGGTGTCACTTTCGCTATTTCTTTAAAGATAACATGCCTTTTGGGGTTCAAAGGGTTATAAAGTTTGGTTATGTAGTCTACATGACAGGCCAGTATACTCTCTGCTTTACCCTGAGTGCACACAAAGCTACAATAATGGTGAACTTACTGGGATCCCTTGCGGTCCAGGTAGCCCCATCTCTCCAGGTATTCCTGTGTGACCCTGAAGGATTCAACAGAAATTATATGATTCATCGACCAAACCATAAATTAGCGCTCAGATTTCTGCCAAAACTGGATGCCTGGATGTATTATCTGCCTATTGCATGGTTCCTGCATATTCATTTAGATCTGTTCCTCTGATCATATCACACCCCCATCCCCTACATATGTAGAATTGAACGCCCCCCTGGTACGAGAGATGGGGTCCAGACTTACTCCTTACCATCGGCCCTGGTTCACCTGGCGGTCCGGGGACGCCTGTTTTCCCTCGATCCCCCTGAGAAAGCACAAGTCACAGTCAGTGAAGCACAAGTAGGGCAGCAGATAATGTCATTATTATGACTAAAATTACAACTAGTAGCCAATCACAGCTTGACGGAGACCTACTCTTTTAAATTGAACTACTCAGTGTGTTTGTGAATTGCCCCTGGAGGATGAAAAAAGTAATTTGAACTGAATTTAGTTTAATTAAAATACTGGTTTAATCTCATCAGTGGTTCAAAACTCAAAAATAATTAGTTTACAATTGAATGATACAGATAAAAACAGCAAATCTGTACATTTGAGAAGCTGCGACCAACTGATGCTTGATATTTTCTGAAAAATTTCTCAAATACATTTTCTGTCCACTGACTAATTGATTATTGGCGTAATACTTTCAGCACTACTCGTGGGCCACATCAAGAAAATATACACATCACCAGAGACTGAAATGGAACAACAAATTGTAATAATGAGACAAATTACGATCGTGCCAACCTTTTCTCCAGCGATGCCCATCTCTCCAGCAGGCCCGATGAAACCAGGCAGTCCCTGAAGGAGAGAGAACATGCTGTCTTCGCTGTCTCTTGTTTCTCTCAGTTTTATGAACTTAAATTTCTCGTAATAGGCTGCCGAGCGCCGGGGCGCTGACAAAACAGACACACAGAGAGCATCAAACGGAAACCAGCAGAAAGAGGGAGAAAAGCCTTTACCCTCTCGCCAAGCTTTCCGACCTCGCCAGTTATCCCGGTCTCGCCCTACAGCAAAGCAGCCAATTAGCATATCACAAACTTATTCATGCCTTTCTTTTTCTTTCTTTTTTTTTTTTTTTTTTTAGTTCAATTCAGCTGAAATGTGCTTAGAGGCCAGTTCCCCTGTGGTAGCTGGGAATTAACATCTAATTTACACATATTCAGATGATATATTATCATAAAAGAGAACCAGGGAGACAATGTTCAGTTAAGGATGACACCGGTTTCGGCAGTAAAAGTGTGACAATTAGGTCTGACCTTGAGTCCATCTGGGCCTGTCAGTCCAGGGAATCCCTGCCTCCCAGGCCTGCCCTGAACAGAAAGCAAAAATGACAGACAGAAGTGTACTGAAGCTCCACACGCGGCGAACAATAAACTCGGTATCTTCTATAAGAGGTGCGGCGCGTTCAGCCTGCCGTCCCTCAAGAGGCTGTGGCACAAAACAAACCGACAACTGATGCCAGAACAACAACACACACACACAAAAAAAAGATCCCTTTGAGTAACTTAATGATCCAGAAAACAGAGAGCTGTTACGGGCATCAAAGACTTCGTATTACTCACAAAAGTCTTTGGGTCATTTGTGTTCATTTTCAGTAATCACTTGTGGGCTACACGTTTGGGAGATGGCAGACTGAAGTCAACCACTGCAAAAATAGAGAGTTTCATTGGAAGACTCTTCCCTATTGTTTAGCCTGGAATGACTCCAAACACTTTTTTTTTTTTGGTTTTGTTTTTGGACAGACGCAGTCACTGAGGACTTTTATTTATGCTGCAAAAGAGTTCAAAGCCACTTTATTTGTCTCTTATAAAGTCATAAGTTTGGCTTGCATGCCACTATCCCCTATATTCTATGTTCAGACGCTGATGTAAAAGAATAGAAATCTACATATGGTGAAGATATTTGAAAAACAAACAACAAAGGGAACTTGATTCAATACATTTCACGATTCTGTAAATTCGCCTGCACATTTGACCTCTTAAATAAAATACAGATGTAATGAATTATTATCAGATCTTAGAATAAAATATCTCATTTCTGGTGCATTCAACTGAAAAATGTGCATGAAATACAATTAGATTTGACAAACAACTCGACACATGAAGAAGAGCCTTTGTTTGTGACTGTGTGTGTTTTTTAGGATAGAAAAGAGCATAGCAATTTGCTGACCAATCTGGTAATACGAGGACACCGTGTCCAATAGGAAGTCTTTCAAAACAGCTTCAGAACAATAGAGAGGTCAGTCAGCCAAAGACCCGCTATCCATAAGTGGTCATAGTTATTCCTCCAAAAGCTACAATTAGGCAGAAACACATGGTGAACTTTTGCTTAGTGAGAATTGTGGTGTTTGCGTGTGGATCCCTAAAAGATAAACTGTGCTGTTGTATCTTCTAACTGGTTTTTATCCAATCAGCACTCACCTCGAGTCCAGCGGGTCCAGCTGGCCCAACTGGTCCCTCATCACCCTGACCAAAAAGTAAAAAAAGTCACTAAAAGTAAACAGAAGAAACATTTCTTCTATCTTTAAAACACTTATAAATATATCAATCTGATCCCACCTGAAGGCCGAGTGCTCCTCTTGGACCTGGCAAACCTCTTGTCCCTTGCTTTCCCTATGGATCAGACACTAAAGGTGAGGTTTCAGTTCATTTACCTGAACAAAAATGAGTTACTGTTACTCTACTCACCTTGGGTCCTTCAGGTCCATTTTGTCCTGGTGGACCGATGTCACCTGGAAAGCCCTGGGAAAATGACAGAACATGACTTTATTCCCACACAGTAGCATTTTAATGACAAATACCATGATGGAATAAGGTACAATTGAATCAAAATGCACTGTTTGTGCAGATAATCCAGTCCTACCTCTGGGCCAGGAGGACCAGGTAAACCATCAGGGCCCTTTTCACCAGGTTTGCCCTGAGAAATGACATAAACATTATCACACAGATGAGAAATGTCCAAACAAGCAAACCCACAATCTTTATTTTGGCACAAATAGTTAATGCAAGCAGCATCATGTGATGTGTTACTGAGACAACCTGAAGTAACTTGAAAAATGTAAAAAATGCAACTTTCTAATGCAAGTGAAAGTTCTGTTAATGCAAGTTAATGGAAATGTAATTTCTGTCAGAGCTCCGCAAGAAATCCCTCAAACAAACGGAGCTCAGGTAAGATTCCAGTAAATAAAACGAGCTTAGTTCCTCAGAATGGCTCCCATCAGTGCTCCAGGTTGCTGAAATCGCAGCTCAAACAAGCAGGAGACGCCACGCAACAATCTCAAATCAGATCAGAGCGTACTGAAGACATTAAGGACACTTTGGATCACACGAGTGCCAGCTCTTCATGCTATGCCCTGGTCTTTGAGTGGTTGTTTGTTCCTAATGAGACCAAAATTCTCGTACATGCATGAGTGCCTGAAGTGTGCTTTTGTACATGTTTGTGAAGATTTCTACCCATTTTTCTTCAAGAGCACTAACATTTTATTTTGAGTGCATCTTAAGGCCTATTGGACCCTGTGAGCACACCGCTATGCTTCAAAACAAAATTCTTACCTGAAGTTAAAAAGGCAGACACTGCAAGTTTACAAGTGAATTTAGAGAAGCAGCTAAACTGTACAAGCATCAAAGTAGCTAAGCTTGAAAAGACATTGGATTTAAAACAATATATATATACATATATTTTCTGTATGTAGTTATAGCATGGGATTTTCATGCCAGAAACTCTACAGGCTAGTCAGGTTTGATTGGTGCTGATCGGGAAAAAATTTAACCGATCACTGTCAGCAACAACCGAAGCCTGATTCTTTGTTTATGTCTGCTGTCACAGATGTGTTGCAAATCTGTATATTTTACTGAGCATGTCCATCAATACTAATCAACATTTGATTTAGTTATCTTGCAAACTCAGCACACGATGTCACAAAGGCAGCAGCTACACATGTCAATATAATAACAGAAAAATGATATATTGACATCCTGCATCTCAGCATGGTCCTCCAGCTGCAGTATGTCAGACAGAAAAGCCCTGCAGAGGATAGTTAGAGGAGCTGAGAGGGTCATCGGAGTTTCCCTCACCTCTGTCCAAGAACTTTTCCAGAGCCGCTGCAGGAGCAGGGCACTGAACATTGTCAGGGACTCCTCACACCCTCTCCATAAACTGTTACCATCAGGCAAACGTTTCCGGAGCGTTAAAGGAAGAACCTCCAGAATGATCAACAGCTTCATTCCACAAGCTGTCAGAATGCTGAACTGCTGATCCGGATATGCAAACACTTTTTCATTTAAATTGCTTCAAGTTATTGGATCCTGAAGAAACGCTCTTTCACCTTGCTTGTACGATTGTGTGTGTCCAGCAAAACGACAATAAACTTGATTTGATTTGATTTAATATTGGGTCCCAACTTGACGTAATACATCCATGCTGGCCGGGAGTCATCAAGCCTCGCAGGAAACTTTGTCAAGGTGTCCCTTTACTAGCTAAATCCCCACAATAATGACTGCTTGCCAGCACAGACCTGCCCACCTCCTCTGGTCACGACAGTATTAAACAAAGAGAGGCGCCACCTGATGGCACAAACAGGTACTACAGCTAATCTACAATACTTCAATTCTATGTTATCTAGTAAATGGTATCAGGACAAACTAAACATTGAGTGACTCGGATTGGAAAAAATCTTGATCGCGATACTGCTGGTAGTCACAATATTTTGAAAATCAACATAACTGAAAGATTAGTTTTCCTCAGGGTTCGAATGTGGGAAAGAACATACCTGTGGTCCAGTATTTCCACAAGGACCCGTCAACCCAGGTGAGCCACGGTTGCCCTGTAACACAAAAGCCAGCTCAGTGTAAACAAACAAACACAAACTACTACATTAAATATAAAAACACAAAAAATCACATACAGTGTTGCACTAAAGGCTTCGGCACTTTCACTTTTTTATCCATCATGCAACACCATCAGGGAGGCATTTTCCCATTACTCCTAGTGCCTAAAACTTGGTACATGGAAACGGTAAAAGGACTGCACTTCAAAAGCACTTTCGGAGAGCGGTATAATAGGTCTCAATGCACATGAAACGCACTGATAGTGGGGGAGATGACAAACAAGGACAAATGGAAGCAATCTGGAGTTTAGTGGCTTGCTAAAGAGACATCGATGCAAATGGTTGCAGATGCGAGAGGCCAGGTATCAAACCACAAATGTTATTATTTATGGATGAGTCACTGTATCACCTACCTTGTCCCCTTGGTAGCCACACTCCCCCGGCTCTCCTGGTATGCCAACATCCCCCTGAGAAAACACAGAAAAATGAGCCTGAATGTTAATATATATATAAAAAAACAAATATATTCAGCCATAAACTCTTGTACCAGAAGTGCTGAGTACAACAAGCCTTGGATTATACCTTTGTGTTATTTTCTACCTTTCTCAGATATCAGAGACACAATTTAGTGATTTTTTTTTTTAACTTTTAGGATTCTATATAAGGTGGTAAGTAGTTTGAGAAAGACATGTGCAGATCACCTTATCACCTTTCAGTCCTGGTTCCCCTGCGTTTCCAGGAACTCCCTTTGAGGCGAAATACAAAACAAGATAAATGATTAAACATGATTAATGAGTAGTCCCGGTGTTGTTGCTGTTTGCTCGGGTTTATATACTCTGTAGTAATTAATCCCAACACCGACCATGTGTCTTGTCAGAGTGAATTTAAGCACTACTTGAGGACATTTTGATTAAGACCAATTACTAAGCTGCCAAAATGTGGCCTGTTTATATTGAATTAATCTCAAAAAACAAGACAGAAACATCACTAGAAAACGGAGTCATTTACCTTGAGTCCTGGTGGTCCTGATAAGCCCATAATGCCAACAGGGCCCATGTCTCCCTGCAAACAACAACACAAAGAAAACACATACTCATACACTAATCAATCACATTAAAACTAACTCTGTCTGATATTTTGTAGGTCCCACTTATGCTGCCTAAAGAACTCTGATGTGCCAGGACATGGACTGCACAAGATCTCCAAACATACAGGTTTGATTTTGGAGAACATGGTGAGTGTGCACGGTCAGATTGAAGCTGACTCAACACCTTAAACTTCGTTGTGTTCCTCAAACCCTTCCTGAACAGTGTTTGCAGCGCGGCAGGCAGTATTATCCTGCTGAAAGAAGAGGTGGACGTGGTTCACAGCTATGTTTAGGTCAGTGGTACGTGTCAAACTAACATCCACGCGGTTACAGAGCTCAAGGTTTCCCAGCAGAACATTACCCAGAGGAATACACTGCTACAGTCAGCGGGCCCGCTTCCCATATTACATCCTGCAGCCATCTCTTCCTCATGCAAACAACCCAGACATCCAGCCATCCGCATAATGTAACAAAAAAAATTCATCAGACCATCTTCCCCCGTTGTTCCATGATCCAGTTCTGATGCTCATGTGCCCATTGTTGGTGCTTTCAGAGGTGGACAGGAGGCTTTATCTATATACTACGCAGTAATCTGTCATGCACTGTGTGTTCTGACACCTTTCTATTCAAGCCAACAATAGCCAGCTACAGCAGCTCTTCTTCAGCCTTCAACCATATTAATAAGCTTTGGGCACCATGATCCAATCGCTGCTCCAATGGTTTTAATGTTGTGGGTGGATGGCGTATTTCACAGTTGCTACTGCTATTGACTACGGTTGAGTATTTTCCAGAAATAGAAGAAGCCACACAGGCGGTATGGTGTCGCAGTGGTTGGCGCTATCGCCTCACAGCAAGAAGGTTGTGGGATCAAACCTGCGATTGACTGGCAACCTGTATAGGCCCCCCACAATCCTCCACAGGGTAAAGTATGTATAGCTAATTGATGGATGTGTGGAACAGAAGCCACATCTTCCAAATGTTAAAAGTCAAAACAGATTATTTATTGAGCTTTGGGTATTTGACAGTTTCAAGTCTTTAGAACACATTTTGGTCAGCAGTTTAAATCCATGGCCGGCACTCATAACACATCAAACAAACATGCACTCTCTGAAGTACAGGAGTTTTAAGCTACTTTCCTGAAGGAAGAAAAGACATAAAGACACTTAGAGAGACAACCACAGTATATAAATGTATAATCGGTTAAAAGGATAAAACAACACTCACAATGAGACCAGTTACTCCACATGGACCAGGAGCTCCCAGTTCACCCTAAGAGGGAGCGAGAGAGGGAAGAAAGAGCGAGAGATAAAGAAGAGATACAACACAGAGCAGGGCTCCAGGGGTAGGACTCATATGAAAGCAAACAGTATGTTTCTATATTTTGTTTGATTAGTGTTTTCCTCCAGCGACTGATGTTTTTTTTTCCTCCATTAGATTTAGCATAGCGACTGAGCGACTTGGCACTTGACACACAGAGTAGCTTGTTGTCCTAATGATGTGCCCCGCTGCCACATGCCATGCCCACATCCTCTCCGAGCTCGGCATCAAATGGAGAGACGGCTGACACACCAGCCCAGTGTGGCCTTCCTGTCGCCTCCCTTTCCATTCCCCCCCCTCGCGAATGAAAGGAGATGAACGCAGCCAAATGGAACATCCCCTCTTCCCTCTGGAGAGGAGAGGAAATGAAGCCTGGAGGAGACTCTCGGAGGTCAGCCAATCACAATCTAACGCTGACCCTGTCAATCACGAGCGGCGAGGGTCAAGCTGAAGAAAGAGGAGCGGCGAGCGAAACTGCTGACGCGGCCCTTCATATCAGTATGGATTATGACGGGTGAGTGAGTGAGCGAATAACTGTGAGTCTTTGGCTCGCAGTCAGTCTGGTGTAAGGATAAAATGTGCCTGCTATAAAACAAGAGATGAGCAAGCTGTGTCTCTGTTACTCCGCATTTTTCAGAAACTGGTTTATCTGGACTTTAAAACTTCAAATAACACGGCAGCATTTGTGTTAAGTGCCTAAAAAATGCAATAATTACTTGTAAAGCTCTTTGTACTGCATTTTTAGAGCATATGTGATTTAAAAAAAAAAGACATTTTAGAACACTCAACACAACAAAATAACACAACAACCTGAAAATGCATCAGTCTCTTTGACTTGTGACTTTTTCGGATTAAATTATGTTCAAGCAAAAAACGATATTGAGTTCGGAGAATCACCTTTTAGTCTACAATCTTTTTAGTCTTGACTGGATGAAACTGTCCGGGCATGTTAAGAAAGAGGTGGAGACATGAAATCTTGAACTCAAGGTGAAGCAAAATGAAGTTGTCAAGCCAATTTCATTAAGTTACCGCAATTTGAATTTAGTTTTCAATCAACTAACGCAGAAATTTAGGTTAATATGACGCACATTAGTAAGTTGATGCAATTGCTAGCATTTTTATGTTAACCCCATCCATCAAAATAAAGTCTGAAACTTAAAACGTTATTCTAAATCAGTTTTTCATCTCGGGAATAGCTCTCTGGAATAATTTTTCAGAGTGTATTATTCTTATCTGTCCACATCTGGTGAAATCTTTGTCAGAAGCAATGTTTTGGACTTCAGGGACACACAGGAGGAATTGCATTGTGAGAAAATAATGATTAAGTCGTGCAGGGTTCCGCATCCTTTCACTTACTGGGTTCCCATCAGGGCCAGGAGGTCCCCTCTCTCCAAAGTCACCAGGAAACCCCTGAGCACACAAACAAACAGGATGGTCACGTAACCAGAGAGGAGAGGAGGGGAGGGGGTTGTTGGAGCTTAGTGGCTTTATCACACTGTCAAAATGCCCATTTCGATGCCGGCTGCACTTAGGTAACACACGCTTTGTCAGTGAAGTTATTGCACCAAAACACAGGGGGATCAACAAAGTGTTTCCCCAAAACAGAAGTTTGCAGAGTAAAGCCAAGCAAATCCCACCAAATGTGTTCCCAGCACTTTCATTCCTGGGAGACCGGCAGGAAATTCCACGGCTGAGTGTTTCCAAGCGACGAGTGTCTGTGTGTGCACGCGCTAGAAGTGAGCGCTCAGCAGCCCGAGAACCAAACCCCCAGGACTTTGCCTAAATGGCTGAATAAAGCTGCTTGGCCCAAGAACTGCTGACTGTGCCTATTTTTTTATTTTTTTCTGCTTGGTGCTCGTAATTCCATTATAGAGGCAGAACAAGAGGCGTGATGCAGCCGCGAGGCCACGCGCTCATCGTGTGCTTGTCAGTAAGCCAAGGTCAACATGCAAACCCGCCGCACATCATGGCTCCGCGGCACTCGCCTATAGAGCGGGCAAATGATAGACAGCGGAGCAGCAGATCTTGTGTCTGCAGACGGAGAGGATCAAATTAAAATGTTACGATGACCTCGAGAGATGGCTGAGATAGCTGTGTGGCTTCTTCAGAACATTAGGCAAATGTGGATGAAGTGCATAAGCAGTAAGTGGTGCAACATGAAGCCAACAGGATATGTGGAAAAGTTTGCCTCTTTCCAAAAATACCAATAGCTGTCTCCATTTGATCAGAAACACATGCAAGTCTTTGTTTTCATATTGACAACAACTTTCACTGAGGTTGGCGAGACCCTTGTTTTTTTTTTTATATTATGGGATCCGTCCAATGGAAGTCCTGCCATTCTGCCAAATATGAAATCCACAAGATAAATACATATAGAAAGCTATTTTAGCACTTTCCTATACGGCTGACAGAGGGAAGAAGGAAGCTGCAAAATGCAACAAATCAATTTAGAATGAACTTTTTTGAGCATCAGGTTGTTTTAAACACACGGATCACATGTATTCCTATTGGATAAAACATGCCAACTGGTTCTTTTGTCTGCTTCTGTTACACTGTTTTACCGCTGAGTCAGGACAAAAAAAAAAAAACTTCTTACACAACATAACTGACCTCACTTTTCACCACAGAGGAAAAGTAATGGCTTGCTCATGACTTGGCCGGTGCCAGCGTGCTTTTTGGAACCTCAGTGTATGTCACTGACCACTGCTGCGTAATAATATTTAAAAATCATGTACAACTCGACTGAGCATGAGAAAATATCTGATTCATACAAGCGGTTAAGTGCAGCATTAGTATTTTCCATGTAAGACTGGAAGAATGGGAAATTTACTTCCAGGCGCCGATGACGGTAGACTTCCCTGGTCTGTGGCTAAAGGCTCCAGAGGGCCAAACCCACAACTGACACATCGCATTATCGTATCCATCTAACGCAAAGCAAGCAGAGTAATAAGCTCATTGTCTCGCATGCAGAGTTTCCTAATCAACTTCAGCCAAGGAAAATTAATCACTGAAGATCATAATTTATAGATAAAGAGAGCAAGTTTTAACCCTCAGTCTGAAAACCCACTGGTGGGTGTGAAAAGCGTGTTGTGTTTTTTAAAAAGAACACCAAAATTAAACAATTTGTCAGCGTAAAAATAGAAAGAACTTTATGGTTTTCAGCTTTTAGACGGTCACCAGCTCCTCCACGGCCTTTCTACTGGGGGTATAAAATTTTAATATTTCATTAAAATCGCTTAATTCTACATATTTCATTTTAAAAATTCACCAAAACTAAAACATGTGGAGTAGCCAGATTCTGTAAAAGGCAAAAAATTCTGCACTCCTCAGCACAATTTGGAGACCATGAATGACTCAGCCGTGACCAACAGTCCCATGACAGAAAATCAGAGACTTTTTGGTGAAACCAGGCTAAACCGCAGGCAGTGTTTACACAAAGCACAGGAGACGAGTAAGGGAATAAAGTAAAAACGCAAGAAGTAAAATACATATAACATGGAAAATACGATTTTTTCCCAGTGTTGGTAACATCTGTAGGAAAAATGTTGTATGTGTTTATTCTTTTACATTATTTTTATTTTATTTTTTTTGTTAAATAAATGAAAATAATCAAAGAAATTCAAGTTTGCTTTTTTTTTTTCTTTCTTTCTTTCTTTTTTTTTTTACTATTGTTCACATTAAAACTGTGTCAAACTGCATAAAACTTTGCTTTCAGTTTTCCTTACTTCTCACCAAAGTTGTGTTGTTTCCACAGAGGTGCAAGACTTTATATTGCGGTGACAAAATTTGCAAAAAAAAACGACCAGAAGCTGCCGGAGGTTCAGAGGGTTAACGAACTCACTCCAACATGCTTCCAGTAATTTATGACGTTTAAAGGGAAACTGAATTTTTGTATAATCTGCTGACCTATGAACATGTGTGCTTCTACAACATCCAGATATATTATCCAGGCGCATATAACTCCCTTTACGCTCTGGCAGTCCCTACAGTAGCATCACAGTGCCAGAGAGGTACTTTTATTTCCACATATTTACGAGTAAGGCCATGAGGAGCTTCACACTGAACTAAAGTCTCTGTCAGAGTTATGGTCATTTTATAGGAGCTCTGCACTACAATAAGAGCCCGTAAATCACAAACACACTGTCACTGCCGTACGGCTACATTAGCAACATTTTTTATTTTTTTTTTCTGAGAAGTATGTTGAGAGAAAACTTTACCGGCCTACCCATCTTGCCCTTCTTCCCATGAACGCCAGGAATTCCCTAGAAGCAGGAAAGAAAACAGACTTGAGAAACAGGGAAGGAGAAAATGGATAAGGAGCTAAAGGAGGGATAAAAGTGCATCCTTTTGAACGTCAGAAGCTATTAGATGGTCAGATTTAAAAGTGCAAAGCTTCTTGATGGTGAGATGTTCTTGATACAACCAAAAACAACAGTATTGGATGAAATGGGAACAGAAAAACGGTACAAAATGTAAATAATCATTCCTCAGTTATTCATTAGTAGCTGACAAATTCATATCTAAAAGCCAATTTAACAACTGATCTGAAGCTTTCAGTGCTCAAGAACTTAATCTTTAGATGGACATGATGCAATAAAATCAAAATATAAGAACAGATGCAAAACAGATCTTGAGGTAAGATCGTTAAGTCAGTTAAATCGGCCATTTCAGACTCATCTTTGCAGATTCAGGATCTAAATTGATTGATTTGACTGTTTTATTCAAAGCACCAAATGGCCCACAGTGCCACATGGTGCCATTTGAGCTAATGTGGCTACAAACGACAACAACAAAAAAACATACCTTAGAATACTTGATAATAAGTTTTTTTTTTTATCCACTTCCCTGGAAGTTAAAGGAAATTTGAATCCTTGCTGGGTTTAAATAAATTTAAATCCATCTTCTACACTTCATTATTCACCTGGACGGCTATGGGCTCGGGCTTCATCAAACACAATATACGGGAACTTGCACCACTTGAGGCTCAGAATAGCGATTCGGTGGAAGTTTGCCTCAAGTGTCGCATTACTCGAAGAATGAATTCTATTTCTATTTCATCATTTTGACCCATGGACGCTCCTAATGCAACCCAGTAGGCAGTTCGCTCTCGCGGCCGCTAATACTCACTCTCTCGCCATCAGGACCGGGAAAGCCAAAGAGCCCAGGGATGCCAATGTGACCCTGGAGAGATGAATAAAAGATGGAGGTGGAGGAACAGATAAGGCAGAGATAGATGGAAAAGCAAAAAAAAAAAAAAGAGAGAATGGACGCAATGAGACTGTCTAAAAATCTCTAGAAAGACTTGAGCTGTGATGGTTTGATCTGTTATGGCGCTGCAAGGTTTTGATTACGGCCGAGTTGGTCGAAGAGCCAAGCCTTGAGGCAAGTGTATATGCCCATGGACTGCATGGTGCTGGCTTCCACGATGTAGTCCAAGGGCACATACCCTCACATCAGGGATCTCTGAAGGTTTCAGACCTGCTCAGCGGAGAAGGAGAAATAACAAGTGACATTAAATGCTTCGAAGTGAACGGAGCAGTATACTTTTATGATATTTAGCTAGCATTAACAAGAACAGCGATACTCTGCTAACAAAACCATCTGTCTCCGTCATCATGGAGCAGTGTTTACGACACTGGCCACTTTTTTATGTGCCCACATTGGTTAAAGCAATTCATTTAACAGGCATTTCACAGTTCATTTAAGAAAGCAAAAGTTCAACAGCGTTATTATACGGAGGAGAAACATGCTTCTTTCCCCCGTGGCCGTCAGGGGAAGATGAGCGGGGAGGCATGGCAGGAATACAAAAACAGGGAGGAAGACAGTGTGAGGATTTAGATCCAACACCTTAAAGAGATTGTTAAAGGATGCTAAGGTGGTATTTTTCTGACATCTACTTACCCTGACTCCCTTTGGCCCCATCTTTCCTACAGGCCCAGGTAAACCCTAAATGCAACAGACGACAAAGCACATTTCTGTGGTTACAATTCTGCAAAAATGAAAAGAGATAAACACACATTTTTTCATCCCTTTTTTTAAAAACTCTAATTAGCATCACAGCTGACATTTGCAGCATTAATACTTGAACACTGTCAGCTAATCCGGCAGCACAGATAATCTCTCCCAGCAACTATAAAGATCAACTCTCAGCTCCCCCACAGCAAAGTGCAGCATTTTTTTTTTCTTCCTTTTTTTTGACACCGACATACAGTGATTCACAGCCCACAGATGGTAGGGGGTGCTAAAACCTAATCCATCACACACCACTAAAGTGTCTATGGGGATCAGAGTTCTGACACTGCAAGCGTGTTAAAGCACAAACACAGAGACCCACGACTGAACTCCGCGTTATCTTAAACATTCAGGGAATCGAAAGTGAGCGTCCAGCTGTTCTCGGAGTTTACATTTGCTTAAAGCTAAGAGGGAACAGATTTTAAATGCAGAGAAAAAAAAACCCCTAACGCTCCCCAGCTTTGACTTCACCAGTCAGACACTGTTCCTTGAAGTGCGGCGGGGCTCACAGTTTGGAAGGACAGAAGAAGCTTATTTGTACCCGCGGAGCTGTGGCATTAGTCACACTTTTATTACCTTTTCTTTCTCCGGGGTAGTGCTTACTATGGAAACCTTTTGACATTTTATTTCCTCGCTAGACCAGGAGGCTTCCATCACTGAGAAAATTCCACCACAGGTGATGCTTTTTCCTGGGACCTTTCATTCATCCGCTACAAACTTTTTATTTGGGTTTAGCAAATTAGATTTTTTTAGGGCTGAGACGCTGCAGGCCGAGATTTGTTGCGGGCATCCAATATCTTTAAATTTTATTATTTCCTAGTTACCGAAAGCATACAAGAATCCAGCTCTCCCCTGTAGTTGCTGTTATATTCATCATTCTGACAGCAGGTAAAAAAAAAAAAAATTACTAAATGAAATTTGATTTATTAAAATCGCCCCGACATGGACAATTTCCAAAAAGCTACATTCACAATAATAGAGATGATATCCCAGCTTCCATTTATTGCTTTATTTTTGTCGCTGTGTGTGTGTGTGTAGGTGTGTTAGTGTGTGTGTGTGTGTGGCCCTGCTCAACTAGCACCGCAACACTAGATTTACTGCACCTGCCTGCCAGGATAGCCTTTGGCCCCAGGGCTTCCATCATCTCCCCGTTCACCCTGCGGAGACAAAGACAGCACAGAAACTGACGTTAGGGAAGAAGGGCAAAAGGAAGGAAGAAAGAGGATGGAAAGATGGCAGGCAGGAAAAAAAAAAAAAGGCTTCTTTTATGCACACATGGTTTCTGTTGTAGCCTCGCTGATTGGCGTAATAGAAAGCTAAGAAAGACAGTAATAAAAACTGAAAGCGAGCACTGTGTTTAGGCAGCAATAAACAACAGTCCTATAGAAGAATTTAAATCTCTCGGCTTCTCAATAAGGGCCTTTTGTTTAGTCGAGTCGGTGTTGCCGCAGGAAAGAGGCGCCACGACAGACGCTGCCACTCCAGCCGTTCAATTAATCCAACAGTAAGTGCTATTATAATGCGGTCGAGCCACATGCTGTTGAGACTACCGTGTTTATCCTCATCAACACGCAAACTATAATACATGAGTCATTCCCTCCTTGTGGTGAGAGCGGATCCCTCGGAGAGGAATGTTTAATTCTACATGTATGGGGAGAGTAAAACAAGATTAGTTAGCGAAGGCATGCGAGAAATTACAGGCCCAAGCCGACCGCATTCATCACACGCTGGCAACAGATTGGGTTTCTGTATTTTCAGTTTCCTGGGAACATTAGATAATAATTAGAATGTTAACAGAGACCAAAACGATAATGTATCATCAATAACAATCATGAATCAGAGAAGCAACGGTCGTAGTAGCAGCTGCATTAGCTGAAGTAGTATTAGAGGCAATAGGTGTAATTATTGGGTTCGTCTCCTGTAATGCGGTCCGATACAACAGGACTGAATAACATACTTTATATTAGGGCTGAATGATTGGGGGAGAATTTTGCTCTTTTCTCATTAATTAAACCCCTAAACGCTCATTTCTGCCCATCAAATTTACATATGAAAACGTCTTTTTCCATGAAAATGATCCCTTCCTGCCCTAAAATGGCTTAGATGTGCAGATCTATGAAGTCCCCGCCTCTCCCAGCAGCTTCAGCACACCAGCTCACCTGCAACTTTGCTCCAACACTGTAAAACTGCTCTACGCTATACTATTATAAGTTTTAAGATTGGAGTATGTAATCGTACAGGAACCAGTCTTGAGGGACATTAATGATACAGAAGATCCCTGCAAGTAGACAGGATCGGTTCCTTTGGTTTTATACGCTTGTTCAGTCACATCTTTTTGAGACTTCCACCAGTGCGCTACACTGCAGTTTTAAGGTGGAAGTGCTCGGCCATGTTGTTCACTGCTTATTTCACTCATGATGCATCTTGCAGCATTAAAAAATAAAGCTATATGGTCATGCTAAAAAGGTAAAGCACGATGAAGCATGAACACGAGATACCATCAAATTATTACCTGCTCCTTATTTTCATGCAAGGATTAAAGGTATGAATTACTTCCAGTGTTTATTCATCACGTTTTTTAAGTTGGTATATTGCACAGAACAATTATCTCCAAAGCTGTGACTGTGTAGAATTAAATAAATGCAGTAATAATCATAAAAAAATGCTGCTTTCTTTTGGGAATACATTCTCCAAATCTGTTCCTGGTTTAGGGGTCATTTTTGGCATCACAAGTGTGATATTTTCCTTGTTGTTGGTGGACCACTTCTGATGAAAGAGGACGGCATGAATTTGTGAAACCACTGACTGGACACAATGCAGAACATACATCCTAACCTGTGGCCTTTGCGATTTGCTAACTGCAACGTTTCCAATCACATTTTCATGTCTTTAAAAAAAAACTATTTAGCCGTATACTGCTCATCTTCAGGAAGCTCTCAATGTCGCATTTTTGTTGACGCTAAACCAGCTAAAGGTCTTGTTTCTCGTCTTCTGTGCATCCTGTTTGCCTACATGCAGAATATGAGAAACACAGTCCAACGAAATGTTATTAAAAATTCAAACCTAATCAGATGTCGTAACGTTACACTTTAATGTAGAACTGTTGTACTGGATTGCATAAAACTGCACAGGTGTACCTACTAGAAAGAACACTGAATGTAAGTAAGAAATACTATGCAACAAGATGTTGTTATTGCAAAACAGGCCAAGCATTACTAAAAAGAATATAGAATTATCTGAAACAAAAACTGGGACTCATTTAAAGGTAACTTGTGGAATCTATAAGTTTTGGGCACGTTGGAGCAATGAACTCTAATAACACGAGGATGCACATATGTAAAAAAAAAATAGAATAAAAATCTAATTTGCAAGTGTTTATGAGGAAGAAATTGCAGTGAACCTGTTTGCTTTTTCTTGAGGATGCAAGCAACATACTATAGTGTGAAAGTAAACAGGTTTGCTCACTAGAAATCTCCACAGAGTACCTGTAACTAATAAACAAGTTCCGCCAGACTAACAGTCAATCAGGAGCGTCCGCAGTAACAACAAAATAATGCCACGTTTTATGTTTAGTGGACTAGAAAACAACTAAATCAACTGCAGTAGCTAAAGTCACAAGTCTCAGAATGCTGTAGACCAACAAAAAAACAGATCTGGATGTTACACCGTCTGTTGTTTGTGTCTTTTTCAAAGCTAGAAGAGGCAGAAAAAGACCGTTTCATTGTGACACGGCACATTCTTCTCAGAGATACTACGCAGACTTTGGATTCAGGGAGGAAGCAGTGAAGGAGGAGGAGGAGGAGGAGAAGGAAGAGGAATGACCTAGGGTGCTCGAACTATTTAGCCTACTTGTACCTCTGCCAAAAATCTCTTCCCGCCAAGATTCCCGGACAACTTGTGTCTAATGTCTCTAACTCCCTAAGTGTAGAGTCACTGCTGCTGCTATTTTTTACCAACCCAACATCTCCGTGTTAATATTTTTCTCTCTGTCATTCCCTTCCCCTCTCTCTCTCTCCTGTTTTGTAACTATAAATGGAAAGACGTGCCGAGGCCTTGTGGGAACCGTCTCTGTATGCTCTCAGCTCGTCTGTTTGGTAAGTAAACATGCACCGACATACAGTTAACACACACTGACGCTGCAGCCGTGAGACAGATAAACAGAACGCATTGGATTCAGTCGCTTCGAATGAGAGAAAAAAGGATTATGCATGAGAGGAAATCTGTGACGTACAGCGCACCGCTGAGAAAGTAAAGCCAGGAGGCTTGTGAAAATAATTCAATGAATTGTTTTTATTTGTCAATTCAACTTGTGCAAAGTGCAGTAAACCTCAAGCAAATCAATATTTGGCAAAACGACCTCTTTCCCTTTAAACCAGCACAAATCATCCTCAGTGCACTTGTACAGTTTTTCAAGCCATTTGGCAGGTTGGTTGTTTCGAGAGCCTCGGAAACCTCGCCACGGTTGTTCTGTGGATTTAGGCTGTTTCAGTGTCACAAACTGACTCCATGGTTTCGAGAACAGGGCTATGGGAGGGCCAACTTCAGAATAAATCTGGGGCCTCCCTGACAGCTCGTCAAGATGGATAAGAATGTAAACATGGTAACGAGTGGGTCTGACAACTGAAAAACCACGAAATATCTCATGCAAGCATCAAATTTGGCAAATCCATTACTTTTAGACCACTCATTTAGAAAAAAAAATGTCCAAAATGGAGGCCATTAAAAAAAAAACAACAACTAATCTTTTAACCTGGTGATCCAATTTTTATATCAACATTGTCTCACCTTAGGATTCAATTCTAGCAATAAAAAGCATCTAAAGTCTCATTAATCCAAAGTCATAATGGAATAGCACATTTTATTGAATTAAAGGGAGTTAATTCAAGCTTATTGATACCAACAAGACTATAAATTCACTCGGGTATTTTGAATTGACAAGATTTTACGGTGGTCGGAAAAGTAAATATTAACACTGATACACAGTGTTTACAGATTAAGGTCAGATTAAAATATACAGAACATGTAAACATCATCATATCTGCCAGGTTAATGTCTTACTCTTTCCCTGGAATGCTGAATAAATGTCACAACCCATGAGAAACAGAACTGGGATCCACTTCAGATTGCACCTGTGGCCAAAAGCTAGTTCTTAACATGCATTAGAACATGCACATTTGAATTTTACACTCTAAATTGCATATATTTTGAGAGCAAGGCCAAGCAAATGGCTCTTGAAGATGATGTAGTGTGAAAACATCTCGGAGTGTTTGTCAGAAATGGCGGCCATCTTGAAAAATTGTTGCTATTTTGAAAATTTGTGCAGCATGAGGGCCAATTTTGGTGCTTGGTGACAAAATTTGGATTTTACATGCCAGATTCCATATATATTTGGCAAAAAAAAAAAAAAGCAAACACAAGCTCTACAAGATCATGCTTTGTAAAAATATACAGGATTGTATATCGGAAATGGCAGCCATCTTGAAAAATTGGTGCCAATTTGAAAATTTGTGTGGCATGAAGCCTGATGTTGGTGCTTATATGACAAAATATAAAATTTGTCTGACCTTTGCAGTTATCTGCCGCTCTAAACGTTTACATCACTGTACATTAAACTGCAACCATGAATCAGGAAATTTTTAAAAAATACTCACAGGTTCACCTGGGAGACCACAAGGACCAGGATGACCTTTTTGTCCCTGTTGATGGAGAAACAAGAAGTTAAGAGTTTTGCACATCCAACAATAAGTCAAACGCTGTGGCGTATAAATTCTGATCATAAAACCACAGGGAGGCACGATGCTAAATGATGCGCTTTGGAGAACGAGATTACGTCCGTCTTGGGTAGCACGTATTTAATGGCCAATGACCAAATTCAATTAAAATTTTTGTTGTTGTAGAGTTTATCACCTTGTATTTAAGAGCGTCTCAGTCAGCTCTGCAGGGGCTGAAATTATGTTGGAGGATTTTCCAATTGCCTCAGAGAGAACATGACTTTGTTTCCTTATATATATATAAAAAAAAGTAGAACGAAATAACTTAATAAAAAACCTGGAAGGCTTCGTTTAAAAGGCTCCACAGCAAAGACAACCTTAATAGCTGTGAAACTAATAGACCACTTATCGGCAGCGCTGGCTGGTTAACCCTGAATAAAGCACTTACTTACGATTTCTGCACAAGAACAATGCAGTTTTTATTTACTGTTTCAGCCCAACGACTTGGCTTTGGGTTTTGTCTAATCATTGCTACCGCTGCACTCTGACAAAACAATTCTGAACCATCTTGCATTAATTAGACCAGTAAACCAATTAGGCGGTAGCACGTGAAACCCAAAAGGGTAATTAATGGTCACCTTCATGCACTGTGATCTCAAATGAGCATGCCAGCTGGTTACAAAATGTATTAATCTTTCCACGATCAAGGCCCATGGTAGCGTAGATAGAGTCAAGCGAAGTCATCTCAGAGGGAAGAACAAGTCGATCCTCTCAACTGTAAAGTCATTAACCACCAGCTGTGTTGGCCTGTCAGCTGCATAACAAGTAAACTACAGGCAGGCAGACGCTTGAAAAATTAGTATCAGAGTAAACAAACAAGCCACGATCAAGAGATCCACACAAAGTAAACTCCAACCCGCAGCCAGAGTGCAAATACGAGGATTAGTCTTCTTACAGTCAGTGGGTGGCAGTAATGAAGGGAAATGTGACTAAATGTAAGAGTTTTAAACAGGATTACGCCTAATTTCAATGTGAAACCATAACCAGAAGCAGCTGCTTACTTCCAAAAGGTCCCATACTGTGCACCTTTTTCAGCAAGTTAATGAAAGTGTCACGTCTCCAGAATGTATCGTTCAACTTTTCACCTCAAAATACTGCAAAGATGGACAATTTCAAGACTGCACACTGTAAAAAATAACGTTTATTGTCAATTTACAGATTTTCCTTGGTTTTAAAGTTACAGATAATCCATCCATCCATTATCTATACACCGCTTAATCCTCACTAGGGTCATGGGGGGCTGGAGTCTATCCCAGCCGACTTAGGGCGAAGGCAGGGGACTCCCTGGACAGGTCACCAGTCTATCACAGGGCTACACTTAGAGACAGACAACCAAGCACACTCACATTCACACCTACGGACAATTTAGAATCACCAATTAACCTCAACATGTTTTTGGACTGTGTGGGAGGAAGCCGGAGAACCCGGAGAGAACCCACGCTGCACGGAGAAAACATGGAGACTCCACGCAGAAAGATCCCGGTGCCCCCACCGGGATGCGAACCGGCAACCTTCTTGCTGCGAGGCAACAGTGCTAACCACCGAGCCACCTTGCATTACAGAACTGGTCAAATCACAGACAAAAGTATGAATTTACGTGTTAAAACACGTCAAAAACAACACATAATTGTAATCAATGTCAACATGAATAATCTATATTCACATCTGCTGTATATATTGATTCTACTTTACAAACAGTAATTTGTTCTTTTTATGCGTGATCATAAAATGACACTGCTTTCCTTTATTGATATCGGTTGAACTTATTTCACAGATATTTGCAAGTATATTCACTATCTCCACCATTTTTGAATGCTACAGTATTCCACCATTTTAAAAAAAAGTATTTCTAATTTTCTAATGTTCTAAATGGGTTGTTTCAGTGCTTTAAATACAGCTAAGCTACTGCTGTCCATGCCCCCTTCAGGAAGAAAACTCTCTCCGCAAAATACTTGACTTTTTATCACTTCTTTTTCTCATTGTACATGAAAATATGACTTCACTGTGAATTCACTGCAAATCTGTCTTTATTTGGTGCGTTTGTCCGGTGCAGACCGCCAGCGTGGAAGTGACGGCCGGTTAAGACGTAGTTAAGATGTTTCCGTCACAATTTTATACTCATTTAGTGGTCTGACAGCAGAAACAGTAAAACACGTAATAGAGAACAGCTTTATTGGGAATTCAGCTGCACTAAAGTGGAGCTAATGTGAGCACAGAAAGCAGGAGAGAAGTAAACGGATGCAAAAGCTAGTGAAGGTTATTGAGTTTAGGGAGGCTAGTGGACGGCTTTTATTTTACCTCTACAACTTCTTAAGACAAACACAATAAAAATGGACTTTCACCGAATGGGACCTTTAAATTTAGATTTTCCACTTCCACAAAGTTTGACATTTTGATTAGGAGATTAGGAGATTAGGACAACTCTCGATACTGTTTGTTAGATAAGAAGCTACAACCACGAGACATTGACTCAGTAAAGGCAGACACAAGTTATGATAAACTGTCTGCAAGAAATCAAACACTATAAACGGTCTTTATAAATGAACTCTTGACATTTTTGTTTTTACTAATATTTCTGCTTTAAAGTTACAGAAACTTTGTTGCAACACAACACACCGTATAGCCTAGCAGAGTCTGTGTCTACTACCAACACGCCATTCAGGCATTCTGGTGCTTACAATCGATAAAATATTAAACCCTAAAATTCAAAGTGGGAATATTCTATAGCTTGTACACCTTGTGAATCATTTAACACGCATTTTGCAGAAACAGAGCCTGACACGTTTGGTGTGGATTAAAATTTAAAAAGGAGTTTTGCGGGTTTGAAAACATTTTTGTCTGGAGAACGTGAGTTAATATTGATGGACCCAGTGGAGGGCCCGGCAGAGTGAGACTGACACGCCTGAAGGTGCTACGTCAAATCTGGCTGGCAGGTTGACGTCTTGTATTGATAAAAAGTCCAGAATCAGTCTAGTGCATCATCTTAACTGAGAAAGGACATTAACAGCACGTCGCTGGAGCGTTTTCAGAAAATGTATTACAGCTATCCCATAGCTGCAAAGCAATCAGCTGAGACTCCGGTCTTAGAGCCGGTTCCTGAGTCCAATAAGTCCTCGCAGAGAAATAAATAAACACAAAGGCAACTATTTTTCAAGATTCTAATTTTCTGTCACATCTCCTTGCAGCTTTTTGGACACAGATTGGAGCCAGATGCTGGTTCATTGGCCACAGTAATTCTCTGTTATAGTCTGGTTCTGTCAACCTCCTGATTATTTCTCTATTTATCTGCAGACAGGCAGCAATGTGCAGCGAGTTGGAAGTATTTTATAGGGTTTTTGGGAGTAGATGAGTCTCCTGCAGGAGCCAAAAGCAATGAAGTCGCGGAAGGACAAAAGAATGCGTCCGGGCCTTCCAGCACAGCCGATACAGCTGAGTACAGTAAAAAAAAAAAAAAAAAAAGAGGGAAAAGGAGGCTGTCCCTGAAGTGTGCATGTGTGTGTGTTGTATATGGACAAAAAAAAGAAAAGTTGGACAAGTTTCACAGTTGTGTAAATCCAACGTGGATCACATTCTCCATTAGTTCTCCCTCTCTAAGAAGAGCAAACAGTTTTAATTAGCGTAACTCGCACCAGATCAACCCTGCAGCAAAGAGGCAGAGCAGCAGCAGCCTCCACATTGTTCTTTTCATCAGTTTTAATTTCGTTTTTTTATTAGAACACAGAAACTTCTTCTTCTTCTCACCTGGAAAACCGTCTTTCTTGGACAGATCAGACTCGGCAAATGAAGGCATGAGAATGTTATTATACAAAGCTGAGGAGCAGGAAGGAAAAAATGTGGAGAGCTGCACACCTCGTAAAAAAAGTTGAGTGTTATTCCAGCGTGCCATGATCAGAGCTGGCTGCATTAAAGGCACGTCGGTCCAGAATTGGTAATACTCTCCACAGTGTTTCGCTTTGACACACAGTTCCTTCTTACTTTACAGTCCCGACCGCTGCCTGACTCCCAGGCAGCCTTCCCATTACAACTTTACACACAGTGAGAAAAGCTTCCCCTGGCAACAGGCCAGCAGAAAAGTCAGCAAAAAAAAAAAAAAAGAGAGGGGGGGAAGGACATCAAGCTGTGGCAAGTCATATTTTACTGGCTGGTTAGACGGACAAGAGAATGAACCCCGAGCTTCATGTGTGGCAAGTGATGTAATTTCTGTAAAATGTGAAAGTGCACTATAAGGAGTTTTGGCTTCAAGTTATCGAGAGAAAAAAAAAAGAGTCGAGAACAGCTGCAAGCAATGAGGTGTCTGGTGGCTGATTGCCTTTTTATTAGCTGCATTTTAATACTTTGTATGGCTGTCAGCAGTCACTTCCTTTCAGGGCAACTCGCTGCAGACCACAATTCCACCTGAACTGATCGCAAGAACAAGAAAAAGGGAGTCTGTTACAAGGACGCTGGTGCACGCCCAGCAAAAAATCCACAATTACCATAAATCAGCAGGAAGAATATCAACTTTTTCCCATGACTCCATGTTCCATGAGTCACCAGACGAGGAGAGGTCTGTCTTTTTTAAGGTCCTCCGCAGTGCTACAGTGAATGGAGGAACCTTGAGCGCACCAGATGGTTTTTCATAGTCAGCCCTGTCCGATTGCATAACAAACTGCTGGAGCTCCCGCCAAAGGCATTATTGCACTATTGTGTCCCAAATGAGGACAAGGCTGTGTGTGTGTGTGTGTGTGTGTGTGTGTCTGAGTGAGAAATAAAGTTGCTTACAAAAGTTTTCTCACATTGCGTAACAGCCATTTTCTAATTTGCATTCCTTCTGGCGTCCAAATTCTGACCTCGCTGTGACCTTTCACTGTACGGATTCATTTTGTTTTTTTTGCTTCTATCTTCACCACAACATAATTCTGACAGCAGGCCACAAAAGGAGCAGGGTCATCATAAGCTGTCAAGTGTACTTTAAAGAAAGCTCCGTCTGTAGATTTTCTTTACATAAGCTTTCATGACTTTCTCATCATATGCGGCTGCAGCGGACCATCAGGTGACTCAAAATTTCTGAATGAAAACAGGGTGTAACCTGCAAAACTGTAAAACGCCAGAACTCCTCATTTACATCTCTAACGATAATCTGACACTACAGTATGTAAGTTGGGTGGGTCCTCCTTCTTGAAAAGCTCATAATCCTAAATAAATCTGATACGTTTGGGTTTTAGAGGAGAGTTTTTGCATCCCTCAGTGGCTTAAGAGCTTTTTTTCTCCAAGGTTTATTCTCACTGCTAAGAAGTGGAATCTCGAGGAAATGCTGGAAATGAAGTTGTGACTTCCTCCGGTGACGATGAGTTGGTTGTAACTGGTGGTAAAGAAGGCAAGAAGAGTGGCTGTGGAAGAGTTTGTGACTCCTGCTGCTTATTGGAATCAACCATCACTGTTGAACCTCAGCTGCAGATCTGATCGTCTGTGAAACTGAAGCAGTAAAGGGTGTCCGATCATGATTGAAGGATGAGCCTGGTGTGATTCTATATCAACAAATCCCATGAAAACATCAAAACAATGAACTGATCTGAGAGACAACCATTAATCCCTCGTCTCCGTGCTGCTGTAAATATTCACTAATGCACCAAATGCGATACATAAACAGAAAATAGTTTCCAGCAAGTACATTGTTTACTCCTCTTGATAACATTTGCTAAAATATTACTGTTACAGCTGTTAGGAGGAAATAACTGGACTTGTAAAAGAATGCATGCAATTATTTGTGTGTTTGAGGCCTCTTTTTTTTTTTTTTTTTTAAACCTTATGAACCCAAAAAGGCTTTGAAAGGCGTGGTATGTGTTTTTTGTTTTGTTTTGTTTTGTAAATGGCCAAAATTATCCCATTTATCAGAGGTAGAATCTGTAAAAACAGGCAGGATTATTGGAGAATTACCAACTTTCAGACAAACTGTCACTGGGAAATCATAATATTTCATTGAAATCCCTTTATTCTACACGTCTTACTAAGAATTAACCAAAAACACCCCAAATTCTGTAGAAGCACAAAAAATTCTGCACAAATTCGTGAAGCCAACATTCACTCAACAAAAAATACTTTGAACTAAACCAGGCTGAACTGCAGGCAGACAGGAGACAAATATGGAAACAAATTCAACATATACGTAGTGAAATCTTTGGTGTGTCTAGAGTCACAATGAATTTTTTTCAACATTGACGACACAGGCCGACAAAAATGTTGTACATGTTGATTCCAATTTTTACATTTTTTTGTAAAATAAAAAATCCAAGAAATCCAGTTTTTTCATTGTCTTATGATTATGGTGTTCTAACTGTGTAATGCTGCTTAAAGGACTTTTTGTTTGTTTGTTCTGCTTCTAGATGTGGTTGTGCTGTTCTCACAGAGGTGCAGGACTTCACCCTGCAGTAAAAATTGAGCCCACAGCGAGTAAAAATGTTGAAGATGGAACAAAAGCCCAGAAAGTCCTTGGAGGTGAGCGGGTTAAAGATTTGCATACGACTGACTTTTACCACTTTGCTTGATTATACATGTGAGTAAATGAGCCACACGTTGGCTAAAAAAAACTGCAGTCATGCGGAACTATTGTGTTCAAAGAAGCTATACGTAGAAGCGCAGGGAGTCATTTAAAGTGTACCATTTCGTTTGCACACTGTGCAATAGTAGGAAACCCCAACAGGCCCTGGCCCACTTGAGATGTGTAATTACTGAGAGGGTCTTGGGAAAAGGCCAAGGATAAAATGCACAAGGCCACGGAGCCTCACTGCTGCTTACCATCACTCTCTGTCAGGATAACCCAGCGCTGCGGTATGCAAAGTCAAATAGTGTCGCTCCTGAGCGGAACCAGATCACAGAACTAACCCACATTCACAACTTGTCCTACTTTTTCAGAAGAACTGCTCCCCGGAGAGCCGATGACATAACATTTGGAGAAAGCGTGTAAAACTTTTCATCCAGTAATCTTCGTTTTTTTTCCCCCTCAGCTGCCTTCATCATCGCATTCGAGGGCCTGTGATGGCAATGATGTAACGGAACTGATAGCCAAAGCCTTTAATATTCCAACCCACAGAGGAGCCAGAACACAGGTGCGCTCCTTGACGCCTGCATTTTGTTAGGCTGCTTTCCAAACAAGAGCTCAAACATTCATGTTTGGCTCGACCCTCCAAACACAGCAATCTGACGGATTCCGCCTTCAAAGGCAGCTACGAGAGGCCTCGGGTCGAGTGTGCGCTTGATTTACTGATCCTCCAAATGCAAAACTCTGCTCAGTCAGTCACTCATTCACTGTGATTTCTGTCTGAAAGCACTGCGAGGATGTAAAAGGAGACGACACACACACCAAGAAAATGAACTTTCACATATATGGGACGGAGCCAGTAAACAGTCAGGGACTTCCTCGTGGATTTACACACAAACAAACGCACAGTTTCAGTTTGTGAGTGCAAACTGCTTTTATTTTTTTTTTTTTACCTTTCGTCCATCTTGGCCAGGCAGTCCAGGAGGGCCCGCGACTCCAGGCTCTCCCTAAACGGACAAATTAGGTCACATATAATGAACCAACTTAACATTTCTGCTAATGTTTCAGACAAAAAAAATGACAAAATGCGTACTTTTTGTCCTTTCGGGGCTTGACCAAGGGACAGTCCAGGATCTCCTTTGTGACCCTGGAACATAAAAACAAGAAAAAAAAAAAGCTGTTTTTTATGCTTTTCAAGACACTTTTCCAGCAGCAAGATATGTTCATTGAATATTTCCTGCCACTTGCAGCTTACATTTACCCCATCACAGAGTAATGAGTTCATCCTACTTATTAGCGAGTCTGCCGGTTGTATTTACACAAACGTGGAGTTCATTTATGCCCTCCTGTAACTCGGTTTACACCAAGCCCAGCAAGAAGCGATGGGGAGTGACCGTGTACATTCTTCTCCCTTTTCGGGCAGTGGGAATCCTGTCAGTGCAGTCTGGGTCAGCGTTCGATGTCCGATTGTGAAAGAGCAATGATAATGTTACAAGTCCAAGGAGAAATAGATCATTTCCGGCGCTTATCATGTAAAGGATAAAAATAATGTTACAGCATTGGACTGTAATCCAACAATAGCTGTGTGTTATCAGCTGATTGCAAACGCATTTCATCTCATAAATCGAGGGCTGGGCGTGGAGGCAATGCTGTAACGTGATGCATTCGAGTACAATCCTGCAGCTAAGGAGCGTTTTTAAAGAAGTATGGGGGTCGTTTTTTTGATGGAGATGGAAAAACATTCACTGCTTCAGTAGAAAACATTTTATTTGAGAGAAACACAACATTTCCCATTTACAGTACATCGTCCATTCATGTCCATTTTAGCTACAACTTGGCATCAAGCAGGTTTTTTTGGGGGGGAATTTTTCTCCAGACTGATTTCTTTACAGGATCGATCCTGCAGCCAAGAGCAACACCGTGTTTCACCGTTTCAGCTCAGCAAGATTATCTAAAGAGTTTAAGCTGAGAAAGAAGTAATTTCTTTTGAAAGCTGGAAACCTTAATAAGCACTTGCGCCTTCCACTGATTTTATTCTGTGCTTTCATTCATTTTTACGTCCACTTACAGTAGTTTTGTGACCGAACATTACCTTGTCTCGCTTTATTATCGTCACATCCAGAAAAGGTGAAACGCTCACAACAAAATTCAGCGTGTTTTCATCCGACTGCTTCATTTTTCTCCGAGCAGAGAACTGTGCCAGAGCAGACAGTCTGCTGTTTGAGGTTTGTGTGCAAATGGGTCAAACTAAGCCGGCCCAGGCTTTTCATTCGGGCTCCAGCTAACACATATGTACAAAATAAGAGTTATGGTTTTTCCCTGTTTAAAGCAGGCCAAAGTGTGGTATCAATTAGGGTTTCTTCTTAATGCTAAAAAGACAGTGTGGAAAATGCTGAAATCCAATGCATTCAAACGGATTAGGTACAGGTTTGAAATAGGACCAATTTTCCGTGTTATTCCAACAACATGAAGACCCTCTTTGTGATTTCAGACTGACACACTCTTGAGCTCTGATGAGAAGTGGAATCGGCTGCGACGCGGGCCGGTGTCAAGTACATGCAAATTAGCGAGACAGAAAAAAAACCTTAAAAACTGCTGTTTTCTCCTGAGGGGGAAAACAAATGGCTTTTCAAGTGAGTAGAAGAAGCCAAGAGTGTCTGACCTCAGACATGCAAACGAAGTGAAATCACAAACAAACACTGGATGACTCAGAAAAAAAAACACAACAAACCCTCGCTTTTCAAATTTACATTGTTTAGGTATCCTCGTTTAAACGTGGAGCCTAAAAGGAATATGATGTGTTTGTGTCTTATATAAAGTTCTGCCATTTATTTCATTGTTTTTATTTACATCACTGGAACATTTTTCTGGTTAGAACTACTTGTACCCCTGAAAAGCTCCACGTTACAGACCTCATGTAGGAACTGCTCCACTGTGAATCTACTAAGATCACATATAGCCAAAATATAGGAATCATCTGGTCTTGCAAAATGAAAAAGGCTTAAATTGGAGCTGATCACAGCAAATATTGATTCAATTCAGGTTTTTCAAAAAGTGCTTGATAACTAAAAACAATTCTTTTTGACTTTAAATGCTCATAATTTTTCTAAATTGTCTGTAGGTGTGAATGTGAGTGTGCTTGGTTGTCTGTCTCTAAGTGTAGCCCTGTGATAGACTGGTGACCTGTCCAGGGTGTCCCCTGTCTTCACCCTGAGTCAGCTGGGATAGACTCCAGCTCCCCGCGACCCTAGTGAGGATTAAGCGGTGTATAGATAATGGATGGATGCTCATAACTTTTGCGTAACTTTTGAGGTTTTTGTAATCGTGAGCTGATCACAACTGAAAACACAGACCTGTTTATAGAAATATAATTTCTGACCATATAAAAAAAAGGGGTAAGTGTGAAATTATTCAGTTTTTTTTTTCCTATTGTCAAATCTTATTGACCAAAAATAAGCAATATTTGCTGTTTTTCTCAGCTCTGTCTGTAGCACTCAGCCAATGATACTTAAAGACAAACCTTATGAGGTATAATATGCAATTTACCATTATTTTTTAAAAGAATGTTCTATTATTGAGGAAAAACAGTCACGTTACATTTCACTGCACATCCTGTAAGAGCATGCGACAAATAAAAACTCTTGAATCATGAGTCTCCCTCCGGCCAGCCTGAAGACGAGGGAGCGTTGGCCTGTAAGGTGTAAACACTTTGAAAAGGCCGCAGATCTGAACACACACTTCAGAACTCACGGGATGGCTTTTATCAACGCATGCAACGCAGGAAAAACTATCTAAGGTGGCGAAAAAAAAGGGAAAATCAGTGTCTGGAGGTGATAAAAGTGCCTTTTTATTACTAAACTCTCATTGACGTGGGAGTTTGTCACCTCTGCACTGATTTAACCAAAGAGTTTGTCTTTTGAATACACTGTAAAACAGTCAAATGTGATTTTAGGGCTGCAACTAACCGTTATTTTCAATTCGTCTGTTGTTTATTTTCTTGGTTATTCGATTACTTGTTGAAGATGTGAGAGCATTTGTCAAATAACATCTTTTAAATGTCTTTTTCATGAGACAGTGAAAATAACGTTGATAGCATCTCGCTTCAGACACACAATGTATTTGACGATGGTTGGATGAACTAGTACTTTTTGCTGGACGTCATGTGCACAACTTCTCTGGTTCCCCTTTAAAAAGGGGTCACCGATACCTATTCATTTTTTTTTAGGGTTTTCGTTTTTTTCTTAAAAAAAGTTATGTACTGCAGTTGTTGGCGAACATTAATCAAATAGAAGTAAATCATTGGATTGGAAACTTTTTCTTGTGTTAGTGAGTATTTCAGATAACAGGACAGTGGAGGTTGAATCGACTCAGAACGGTGGCCATGTTCTTTGTTTTGTGTGGGAACGCGACACCAGTGGGGCTCGATGAAGTGTTTTTATTCGTATCTGGAAAACAATGGAGGTGTCTGGCTCATAGAAATAAGATATATCAGTTTTAGCCGGGCAGGCAATACTTTCTGGAAGGTTGAATTTATTGTTTCTGGTCCTTTCTTGCGGGAAAAAAAAATAAAAACCTTAAACACCGCCAGCTTTATTATTTAATCTATGATTATCATTACATAATAGTAGCAGCGGTCAATCAATTTGACAAGGCTAGCAGATTCCAGCGCTTTGAAATTGTTTTGGTTGCAGGATGTGAAATCAAAGAGTGTTCCATTAACTCTTTGGCTCGCAAAAACCAGGAAATGATTGGAGTCTGGATCCTTTTATTGCGGTGTAGATTAAGTGTTTTCCTTCAACATTATTGAATCATTAATGCCGTAATACCTTCGCTCCAGGCAGTCCGGGGCGGCCAGGATTTCCATGTGGGCCGGGAGGACCCTGAAAACAGAGACACACATGATTAAGAGAAGACTAAAAGGTGAGCGAGGGGGTCGTTAAGCAGACCTCCATTTCCAAGAGGAGGGGGCGGGGAGTCAGCTCTATATGTGAGGTATTTGCAGATGTATGTGTGTTACGGGGCAGGCCGGCGGTGCCCCGAGGTCCCTCTGTGTTTGTGTATGGACACACTGTGTCTGCTGCCCGCCTCATGTGTCTAAGTTATGACATATGGATGCGATTTTCCCTCATCTTTACACTTTTCCACTGGTTCCCGGGGTCCCACAAAGCGAAGGCCGCTCATCCATCACATCGTATTCCTTCAATCGCTTTGTGCCACGAAAACTGTAGGTATCTGTGATATATGAGGCGCTTTAGCGTAATTCATCAAGCCATCGGTGCCAAATACTTTATCACGACGGGCCATCTTCCTACCGCAAATCGGGTCAGGTGAGCAGAGGGTGCAGAGAATGAGGAGATCTTTTTTTTCCACATTTTTTTTATTTTTTTTTGAAGGGGACCATAAATTCAAGCAGTCTGCAAAGAAGGATTGTTTGGAAAAATTAAAGCCGCAACTTCCCGAAGGCATCCAAGTGAAGAGTCGTCGGTTCAACTGGGGATGAAAACGCTGAGCAGGGAGAAATCTTCTCCAGAGAAAAAATTTAAAGCGCTGAAACATGCTCGGAACAGGAAGCTACTGTATCTGAAGCCCATTCTTTGGAGGTTTTTTTTTTCAGACTTTCCATTGAAGAGACCCTTTTTTTCCCCCCCCTTCGAGCTGGAGGTAAAAGTGAAGGATAGGATTACGGGGGCCAAGAGGTGTAAGTGTACAGGCGGGTGATCCAGCCGCTATTTATCTGAGCTCTATTATCACGGAGTAGGAAAAGAGTCGAGCAGCTCAGGCAGTTCTTCCTCTCAAACCAGGCCAGACCTATCCCCCTTGCAGGCTGCTCGCTGCTGGACATATGGAGGCACTTAACAGAAGCTCATCTACAGATTTCCTCCTCCTCCTCTATTCAGACCGGTCTCCCCCTCCCTCCTTCACTCGCTCGATATTAAAACGTATGGAAGTCATTATCTCCAGATACGAAGCAAAAAGAGGGAGGAGGAGAGGAATAGGGAGGTCGGGACAGAGTATTACAAATTGCATTCCTGCGGTAAAGAAGGTAAAGGAGGCAGGGCGCTGATGACAAGGTGGGCGGGCGACATCCCAGCGGAGACGAGAATAATGGATGGGATGAGTCACTCAGTGCACCTTTTTCTTCTGCACGTGGGTGAGAGGAGGAAGAGGAGGAGGAGGAGTTGAGCATCGTCTTGATTATTGAAAAAGAGCCGCTAACCATTTAGAGGCCACCAGCAAATAAACCAACACGCTAAAGCAAACACAGAAGCACACGCTCACACCTGAGGCCTGCACCTGTGTGCCAGAGCTGCGACCGGCTTTACGACGTGGGCCACTGGCTTTTTACAGGAGTGACGCGTGGAGCGCTACTGTTTTTATAGGCCGTTAACCCCGAACAGACCCGCTAACACCTCCGCTGGACTGCACGCATGGAAACACTGTGATGATTTTGCAGTATAACATACATTAAAAGGGCCTTAGCTCCTATTTATTTATTAAGAGTCGAGAACTCGCTGCTAACTAAGTGCTAATTGCCTCCCTGAGATCACCGTTCTGGCGGTTTTTGCGACTGAACTTTAGCATGTTTTCATAATGATTAACCTGCCAATCTTTTTATGCTTTTAATTAACTTTCTGTCGGGTCTATAAAATGTCAAAACATAATGAAAAGTGTGTTTTGGTTAATAAACTGCTGACATGATTAACTTATTTTAACTGACTTCTCAGTTTAATGCTTTTTCGTCGGGTTTGCTGTTCATGTGTCACATTTGTTTGGAGGGTTGGTGCTCTGCAGCTTTATCCAAAACAAACTACTGTTGCCGCAGCTGGGAATATAAAATGCGTCACCTCCTCTGCAGCAGTGCAACATATGCTAAGAGCAGCTGATGTAAACATCTTCATTAACTGGGTTCTGGTTACAGTAGATTTACATACATATTCATGCAACAGATGGAAAATTGATGCAATTTAACAAATCTAGAGATTCACACATGCTCAGTTTTACTGTTGAGGATCAGTGATGATGATTGGAGCCCGACCGATATCTCGTTTGGGCTGATATTAGCATAGACGCCATATGCGACCATTTTTAAACCTACTTTCTGGAACATAAAACAAAAAAATAGATAGTCTTGAAATAGTGTCATCACTTAGTTCAGTCATGCAGAGCAAATAGGTTTTTGTTTGCAGCACATGTAGCAGATATTGGTACGGAGTCAAGCAGTGTCTCAGTTGTTTTAGAGAAATACATCACTGGAGAGCTAATGAACAGTGACCCCATCATTTTTCCTTTTCAGTCCCACAAGATTGTTAGCTGATACATCAATATTAGAATGTTTGACTCCCTAAAATTGGTCCCAGAAATCCCACATCAGTCGAGCTCCACCATGATGATGACGGTTTTGAAAGCTCTAAATGTGCTCCTCATTAGCTTAAGTACGAGCAGTATGGAAAACGTCAGCGTAACCAATAATGACAGAGAAAAATTTAATCAAGCTTCCGAGAGACTGCTTATTCATGCCTACACATGTGGTTCATTTCAGAAGAATCTAATGTTTACAACCTACATGAATCACTCCAGTTATATGCACTAATCAAACAGTGGCACAACACAGCTCCTTTTCCTTATTATTTCTCATCATATAGATTCTTTGAGCAATTACACAAGTGTTTTCAAATTCACATACTGACCGCACACTGGCAGGTCAGCTTCTCTACACAAAGCCCTCTTTGATCTGCTCACGAGCCTCCCCTGAACTCCGGCTCACGGCAATGTCAAAGGAACGTGGACGCACTCACGTGCAGGAGATGCTGTGAGGCGGTGGCGGCACTGAGACTGTCTGCCCGGTCAGACATGACACCTCGCTGTCAGAGAGGTAAAGCCCCCGTGGTGCTACGTCCTTCCAAGTGCAGTTAAGTTTTAATGATGAGCAGGAATGCCGACACGTTCCCAGACAGGTCGCATCTCCCTGCAACCTTCTCTGCATCTGACCCGGATGGCGAAGGTGAAATGAGATCATGAACTGCTGACGATTGGAGGTGCTCTTTGAACACTCGACAGCGCAGAGGGGAATGAATTCATCGCACACATCCTCAACTTCTTGAGGTCTTTAAACTTCACAATAAGGATCTTGTAAACTGTACTAAACTTACATAATGTGGACGTTCTCGCATCTTTCCTGTAAATCTTTTAATTTATCCCTAAACAAAGTGTAAAATGGTACAAGTCTATAAGTCTTTTAACTTCAAAGACCCTGTGGCGCTGGTTTGAAGTCCCACATGCAGATAAAATTACATGCTCTGCTACCTCAATGTGCATTTAACCACAACTCTGTCACCAGACTTATCAATTTTATTTTATGTGTGGGACAATGGATGGAAATTAGCCTTGTGCTAAATCCGACATATTTACTGCAGCCCTGTGGTTGTACGTTCATTAATATGCACTGTCTCGTCCAACTAAGAAAGAAAGAAAGAAATCATACCACACATATTTATATATTTCCAAATTAACCCTCTGAATTCCAAATCCTGCATGAAACGTGTGTTGTTTTCACAAAACTGAGGAAGAAACTGTAAAAAAAAAGAATTTTGAAATTTTTGACATCTTCCCCCTGTCCTGTGACGTGCCATATGGTCGGGAACCAAATCTAAGTTTAAAGTTGTGATATTTCATCATAATCACTTTATTCTTTTTTTTCTCGTTTAAAAGTTTACCAAAAACAAACCATTTGATCGAACCAGATTCTGTCAAAACTGAAAAATTCTGCACTCATCAGTGCAGCTTAATAACTACTGTTGACTCAGCTGTGACCAACAGTCATGTGACAAAAAATTCAGCTAAACTGGGGAAGACAAGAATAAAAAAAAACAACTAATTAAACATGTATTAAAGTATTAAAATATGTAAATATCTACAGAATGTAGTGCACACTTTTTTTTTATCCAGTATTTTTAACAACTGTGGGCACTTTGAAAAAATGTTGCTATTGCTGTTGCTGATTCAATTTCATTTTTTGTTAAATAAGCAATCAAAGAAATGCAACTTTTTTCTCATGTATGGCACTATAACTTTTTATGCTGCGCTACAGATGATTTTTTGTTTTATTTCTCGTCCTGGTTGTGCTGTTTCCATCGGAGGTGCAGGACTTCAGTGAAAAATGAGCCCACAGTGAGTAAAAATGAGACAGGAGCAAAGGCACAGAAACTGCTTTGAGTTCAAAGGGTTCATTAAGTCTGCCTTCAAAAAACATTGTTATGTATGTGACTAATTCAAATGTGAACTTGACTTTCTTGACAAATGACCACCAACTGGGGCTACAACTCTGCTGTAGATTATATATAAATGAAGCACAAGTGTAAAACTTAAGTGACTGTCACTTTGAATCCAAATGTTTGTTCAGGCTTTGCAGGACCAGAGTCCACTTGTGAGCTCTCTGCAGATCATGTGTGTGGCTGGGAGGTATTTTCCTTCTAATCATGTGAACTATCCAGGAAAAAACTCTGACAGTTCACGAAAAGTAAAAAACCTCAACTGCAGCCTGGCATTCTGAGCCGGTGTGGCCCTGCAGGTCGGGTCTCAAGAGCTTGATGATGAATGAACTCTATAGAGGTTGGTGTGCGACTGGATAGAGCTACTGAGCTCCAGACAGGGTCTTAAATGCCTTTAATAAGATGGGGACAAAGCCCTCTTTCTTCCTTGTTTAAAGTAGATTGGGTTCCCACAACCCACCCCTGAGGCCCAACTGCAGGGCGAAAGTCTCACGGGCTGCAGCAGGTAGATCCGACACTCACTCACTCACTCCTCTGTAGCACAAGTGCTCTGCAAAAGAGCAACCAAGAACTGCCATGTCACCAGCCAAATGTCAAGTTTGAGGTGAAGAAGTAGCTACACACCAGCTTTAGTGTCCTATAATGTCATCTGAACAACAAATCATGTCCCAGTGTTTTCACTTGTCTCATGTTTACTCTGAAAACATGAGCTTAAATCAACATCTGCATGTTCTCAGTTTGGTTGCTGCACCCCAGAATGAGAATGAAGTTGAACACACTAGTAGTATTCACTGATGATGTAGGATCTATGCCTGATTTAAGCAATAAGTACTTGTTCTGGAAATACATATATACACACACACGGTATGTGCATGTATACTTTCAAAAGTGACTTTATTTTTCCTCCTTGTCCGTCTAATACCTTCCTTATGTGCTCAGTTAATTTCGCATTGGCAACCCGCAGATTTGTAGATTACGGTTGTTTGCTCTGCAGATTTACAAATGGACCTTGGCAGCGAGAGAAGCACAGCTTGATCAAACCCAGCGCCAAAGCAAACCAACGTCTAGCTGAATAATTCCCCGTAATCCAAAGATGCCACCGAGCGCCTGATCAAAGGTCTTCTGTGTTAGTGTGCAGCTAATGGTGTGATCCCCCCCCACGGCCAAAGGTGTCATTAGAGTGTCGAACACACTGTAGGAGAATTAAGAAAAGAAAACAGTGGCAAGGTGAATGGGGGGAAACTTGGTTGGGGATGTGAGTGCGACATGCTCACCCGTGGGCCCCTCTTGCCTGGCTTTCCTGGCAACCCTGGAAGTCCTTGAAGGCCCTAAAGAGGAGAAAAGATAATTTTAAAAAAAAGTCAGGGGCCTAAAAATACAGACAAGGAAATAAGGAGCTGCTGACTTTTTGTCGTGTCATTTCAAGGAAGTCTTGAATAATACAGAGCAAGTGTCGGGTGTTCAAAGTAAAGAAAAATCCTATAAAAGTCACTCAAGCCAGATATTCAATCAGTGAAAACATCCTGAGCTTTTTCTCTCTTTGTTTCTTTCCACCCCCTGACGACACATTCGGCGAAGTTAGCTGAAAGTTGCAAAGCGCCCTGTCAGTGAGAGCCTGGCAGGCGTGAGGATGTCTTGTTAGGAGCGAGCGCAGCCCCCTTTCTCCTTCTGCAGCCAATATTATTTCAGTCCAGAACCACTACAGTGCGTCGACTGTAAGTCTGACTCATTGTACTGGCAGGGAGGTCGGCACTGGTTCCAGCCACAGCCAATCACATTAATTATAAAGCATCAGCTAGCTTTAAAACAATTTCATACATGGATTAGCAAAGCTCGGAAAGGTCAAACTTAATGAGGGGTCAATCTGAAGGAACCTGGGTTTGCTCGAGATGTTACTTATTTTCCCAGAGCTCAAGAAGTTTAAAGAGGGAAAAAAGGAAAATGGGCCTAAAAACAGCTCGAGGCAGCCCAGTTGAAATTGGGCTACTGTAATGTCAGATGTATAGAGCACTTCTGTCTGGCTCAGACAGGACCACTAGCTATAATTATACTCCTTCATCCAGCATACACTCTGCAAAGCCAAAAGCCTTTCAGCAACCTTTAGATTCTTAAGATTGCAACCATCAGGCTGTCCGCACATGATAAGTAGTCTGAGCTGCGGTCGCTGCTGAGGTCGGTGCCAAGGCAGCACCGGAGCTCCTGTCCTCATAGAATTTGTACAATTTTCATAAATAAAACATTTTCAAGGCTTTGAAACTCGAGGTTCAAGTCATAATTTGAATTGAGATGCAATTCAAGTGGAATCATTTTTCAATTTTACAACTATTTGATCTGTGAAAAGTTGCGTAAAGTCCCGGCGGAGCGCGGCTTTAAAAGGCAGCGATGTTCTCTGAAGAGGAACACAGGAGGACACAACGGCTCAAAAGAACGCACCGATTCCACTTTTTCCTCTGATCAGAGCAAAAGAATACTGAACCAAAGCTCTTTTCGTCAAATTAAAAACATGTATACAGGCCTGTCTGTGTTATTACATAATCGCTGAGTCACAGTTATTTGAGCTAAGCATGGTCAGTGTTCATAATCATGACGCTGTGGTTTCATGGCATTAACTGTTTATCTCAAGTTCTACTGTTGGATCACCTGCATGTTGATGAGTATCTATTGACATTAATGTCATTGATTTATTTGCAAAACCCTCACATTTGAGAGCCATGTTGCCTTTCCACAATCACCAAAATTACACCAGACGAGCACGACGAGGCAAAATGCCACCCATTACTGCAACATTTGTATGATAATTAAATGTCAAATACAGTTTTAAAGATGATAATAGCTGCATATAGATACTTATGCATGAAAACATATGTTATGCAATGTAGCCAGAGTTTGGTATGGAACTAAAAAGCTGATCTAAAAAAAGTATTATTTATTCTTCTGTGTTGCTGACATCTTCCTCCGACACACGTGAACACATAATAAGCATCCTAAATGCAATGCCATGGCATCTAGTCCTCCTTACTTGATAATCAAATCATCTCTTTCATCCTCACTTCTTCAGAGCTGTGATTTACATCATCTGTCAGAGCTGACGTTATGTCTTATATAAAAGTTGCAGCGGATCCCGTCACATTAACTTTCAAAAACATTCCTCCTCTTGTAAGCAGCTGAAAGCTTCAGCCTTTAGTAAAACAGCCGTGGCTCGCCAGCATCAACCCTAATCCCAGCGGACGGGGATCAAATTAAGAAAAACAACTACTGAAATGGCTCAATTACCAAAAACAGTGAATTAATTGTAGATTATGCATCTAAATGAGCAATCTGTTTAGACTAAAACTTTAGCAAACAATACAAGTATGCAAATCCTCAGCAACCTTTGCCCCTCACAGGGTTGGATGCTGACTGGTTTCTTCTCTTGAGGGCAAACTGAGCTGTGGTTTCCTCACTGCCAAAGCAGGAAAACTTCACTTTAAAGCACTGTTTCTCCTCAAACATGACTAACACAAAAAGCAGAGAAGTGCTTTTAACAACGGAAAATGTGAGTAACCATTTGGTATTTAAAAGAGGAACAGGGCCACATGGGCAACATGAACTTAAAGCAATGAATGAGAGATTTAGAAGTTTAATTTACAGATTTAGATCTAAAACATTAAGTTGCAAACATTATTTGGATGGGTCAATGATGGGAATGGCATCAATGTAATATTTTGCAATATTAAAAGTCAAATTTCTGCATTGGTCGACTGAAAACTGAATTCAAATTGTTGCAACTTCATGATATTGGCTCGATAATTTCTTTTTTTTCCACCACGTATTCAGGATTTCTCCCTAATAAACACTCCTGCAGACCATTGTGAATGTCTGTAGGCTGAACAAATAAGATACAAAGGAAATTTCAAGGTGAGTATCATGTCTTTTACACATATTGTGGTATATTTGGGAATATTTTCAGTTGTGATATGACCAACAGTGGACTCGTGTGCGGAGTTCAGGCTTCACCTGCTCATACAGTCGATGGATGCTGCACCTAGCTAATGCTAGTCATAGCAGAGAAATACGTCCATCCTTCCCTTCAGTTTAGCAAAGTAGTGGATAGAAATCATGAAGTTTCATTTGACAAATCTACTCAGGCACAGGGGCTTTTCATGTGTATTTTATTATCTGTTAAGGAATTTAAATTTGTGTTGTTTTTGCTTTAAAACATGTTGAAATACACAATTGCAGTACAAAATAATAATAAAGTATATCAACAACTATTTTGTTGTTTAATGAATTAATTTCTTAAAAGTCTGCAAAAACCCAAAAGTTTAAAAAGAAAAAAAAAACTGATGAGGAGTAATTAGAGCGAGAACATTTTTGAAATGTTTGCAAACTTAAAAACTTGGTACATAAAACACATAAATTAATTTTAAATAATGTGGAAAAACTAGTAAGAATACCTTAATTTGTATGAATAATCAACTTAAAGACTTTGTTTGTGCTACCAATTATTAAATAATTAAAAGTACTTTAAAGCTAATTTCCCAAACTCAACATAGTTTGCTGATTGAACTCAAAAAGACTGACATTATAGATGAACACATACTTGTTTACTGTGTATATAACTCCCCATGTCAAGTTTATGGGCTTAACAGAGGCTAAATTAATCATAGTAAAAACAAACAAAAAAATCAGTGAATTATGCATTTTATTTTTGCCATTTTCTTAATGAAATTGTAAAGAGCTAAAAGACAAAGTTCCATTTCCTGCAGTCCCTGTACATGATGGTAACATTTCCACCAAGACAACCTGTGGTGCTCAATAACGGGGGACAAAGCGCTGCATTCATATTGTCGGGGCCTTTAAATATTTACTCTGAATGGTTAATTGTGCGCAAGTGCTTTATCCCTTTTTCCCTTTGACCCTACTTTAAAAGTATCCATTCTCCGAGCAGTCACACTCCCTCTCAGAGGAATCTAACACGTCGCCGCCAAGCCCCTCTGCTAACACAAATGCTAACTGGCAGCAGAGTCCAACTATAAACCCGACAATTTCCACCAACGCTGCTGCTGCTGAAATGAAAAATCACACCTTAATCAGCACCGACGTGGTGTGGATTGAAAATCGTTAACACCACATGCAGGCATTTCATGAGGAAAAAAGCAATTCTGAAAACGTGTCATTAACACACTAGCAGGCAGTAGGACCTTCCAATTTTCTGATTTCAGAGATGCTTTGTGACAGCCATATTTACACAACCACAAAATCAGGAGACGCATCAGGATCCACGTCTGCAGCAGTTCCGGACCTCAAAGAGCGAACAAGCCAACATTCAAACAACAAGCTGCCAAACTCGTGTGTCATTGTGTACCAGATATGTGCTTGGAAACCGGGCCAAAGCATCTCAATGTGGAGCGTAACACAATCCAATAGCTCCAGTTCATTCTAAAATAAACCCCACAGGCTCGACACTACAAACACTGCTAATCATTTTACAAACAGTTCTTCTAACTCGTGCATGTGCTCGCTCATGGGTTTCAGGCAGAGATTTGTGTTAAAACACTCACCGGCGGTCCTGGTTCTCCCTTTAGTCCAGGTAGTCCAGCGAGCAGCGAGAACTGAGTCGGCTCCAGGTCAAATGTTTGGAAGCCATCTGTGGCAGCTGGGGTGACTGGAACAAGCGAGGTGGGTTTGACATCCTGCACACTGGTCACTTTTGGCTCAGGTTTCTTTGGAGCTACTGTGGTTAGCTGCTTTTTATGGGGAGCGTAGGTGTTGGAAGGAGACCCCTGTGTGGAAGCATCCGTGGTCTGGAGGTTTGGCTTCACCTCCGATGGTCCGCTGGAAACAGGTAAACGTTTCCCAGAAGGCGTCGGACGGCTAGCATCCCCCTGCTCTGTGTTCTTTCTGGCGTGTGGATGTGGCTCGGGGTTTGGTGGAGTCACGCTGATCCTAAGAGACGTAGTAACAGTCTGAGTTGGAAACTTAGACGGGCTTTCCAACCCCGGATGAACCGGCGGAGATACGGACACGGCACCAGGTTTCGGAGTGCTCACGATCTGATACGCAGATGTTTCATTCAACATCAGCGAGCGATCGGTTGGAACAAGAATTGTAGTCCTGGTGTTGGAGGCCAAAGTAGGTGCCTGAGCCTTTTTGGAAATCTCCGTCAGCGACAGTGGAGTTACAACAGTAATGTTGGGATCTGTGGAAATCAGAGGTAGCAGGGGTGGAAGCACGGGCCGATACGTGTCGGCTTCTCTACACTGTTTCTTAATGTAATCACAATAGTTATGAGCTGCCTCAGCAGAGGGATAAATGTCAAACTGACAGATGGCACCTTCGAATGGCACCGAGTTGTGGTTCATTTTGCCCAGCAGGAAAGAGCCCTCCGGATCCAGGCCCTCCTCTTTTTTGGAAAACAAATCCGCATGCACGCTTTCCCTACCGCAAGATGTGTGCAAGAACACCCGATGTCCTCGAATATCCAAAGCCAAACTATGCCAGCGGCCATCGTAGACTTCATAGTCAAAACTCACAGAGCTCCTCGGTCCCACGTGCACCAGGAGCTTCCCCGGTGCAAACTGCACTCCGAGCTGCACTTTCCTTTTCTTGGACAGCACCGAGAAAAGGAAGGCGTTGTTGGTGCGGTGAACAGAGAGGCTGAGGATCAAGGAGAGGCTGGTGGTGTTGAAGCTAGCAGGGATGACAGTGTGCAGAGGCGCCTGGATACGAGCCCTCGGGGTGAGGATGACTCCGGACTTGAAGGGGATGATGCCGTTGGGGATGGATCGAGCGCCTGAGGATGAAGACCCGCCGGCTCTTCGCCCAGAAAGCCCAAGCTGCTGCAGAATATCCACATCTTGAGAAAAAACACAAGGAAAAGAAGTCAGAGGCTATACAATATCACGGCATGGTGATACCTGACCTTACGTAACCTAAGAGTTGATGTCTTTTGCCTGCACCCTTGGTTTTTTTTTTTGGCTTTTTTTTTAAAGGCAGAGATCACAATGGGAATTAAAGGAAAACTATTATAATAAGGTCAAAATTTAAAAGGGGAAAAAGGCACAATGCATTCAGTAACATCCCATTCAAGTGCACTCATCTGTATCAAAGCATGAACTGAAAAAAAACAAAAAGGCAAAAGTGCATTAATGTAATTGATAATTTAACGTGTTGTGATGCCACGCTGGGAGTTCACAAGTTAAGACTAATGGAAAACCTGCAGCAAAAGCAATTTAGGCAGACTATATAAAATTTCCGATATAGGGTCACGCATCTACGTTTGCTTTTGGGGATTGCGGTGTATTATGTAACAGTTGCATCAGTCTTAATTAGAACAATCTCAGGAAGCGGAGGCACAACGAGTCCCCGGAGAGGACGGCGGTGGGGTTTTAAGAGGTTGTATTAGTGCAGAGACAAAAAAAATGCCATCTCACTTTATCTGGTAATGTCTCCTGATTAAAGATGATCGCTCTGACAGGGGCCCGAGCTCATGAAAACATACTGCAGTGTTTTTCTGCAGCTTTTAATTGCTACTCGCATCTCCCGGGAGCAGAATGTGGGTAATGTTCGCACATTACGGCGTTGTGTGCAGTGTATATTGCTCCTAATTGCATCCACACCTTTGTGTAAGGCCTTAATTAAATCCACATTTCAGTGCAGCAAGAAACTGCACTTACTTGTACAGAATACTTTACTGTAAATGCACATTCTTGTCTTGTTCTCATCTTAAAACATCCCATTCTTATCCCTAAAAACTCATAAATTGACACATTTTTGTCTTATTTTTACAACAATAGAAACACATGCTTAAACCTTCAGACCCAAAAAAATAAGATGTACTTAGTGACCCTGAAATCTAACCTGGTGGTTCCAACCCCCAAAACCAAGAACCACTGAAACAACAGCACCAGTGTTATTTAAATCTGGATATAACTTTCACAAGCATAACACTCTTAGGAAGTCAAATCTGTTTTTGGTTCCAACATCAAAACAGATTGGAAATGTTCCCATTATCATACTGTTGTCTATTGTCAGGCCCCTGTGCAAGTCATCAGTAGTGTCAAACAAAGGCTTTTTGTTTCAATTAGGAAGGTTGGAAAAGAGAGAAGAATTTATCATCCCAAGCCAATCAGCGCCTCCTAAATATAGCACATTAATCCCCTCAGTACGTGCAACGTCGAGACCGAAAGCTTACATATAAATCTCAAATATCCATCCCTCTTTTTCCAGATTAATGCAAAACAAATGTGGGCAAGACCGAGATAAACTGCTAAATAATGAAGCAAGTATAGACACAAGTCGTGTTAGGAGGAGGGAAGCCCCGCTCAGTGTGTGCAGGCAACAGGAGGGCAGCTCGATTGAAAAAACTCACACATGGAAAAGAAACATCAAACAGAAAGCGAAACAAGAACAAAGACCGTCTTCAGTCAGATTTCTTATACGGCGCTGATTTGAATTGTTAATACGGTGTGAGGAAAGCAAAATTGTTCTTTCATCGTGTGATGTACTTTCAGGGCTTTCGCTGCATATCTAAATCTAAGCGGGTAGGCGGGCTGCCTGAGGCTTTTTGTGACCTCCTGATGAGCTGAAGGAAGAAAAAAAAAAACTGAGAACGGCGTATAACACATCCTGGAGACGAACAGCGCTGAAGAACACGTCTACCAGACAACACAACTCTTTTTTTTTTTTTGCAGAAAGCAGACATGTGCACCTATAATGCATTTCAACTATTAGTATGCTGCCAATGCAATCTCAACATTTCCTGCAGCTGCTTTAAAGAAACTAACTTCTAGTGCAGACACAGAACAGAAATGGATACTTGAAAGACACTTTTAGGTCCAAAAAGCCTCATTTTTTTTATGGTCTTTGAAGACATTTCACCTCTCTTTAAGGTGGCTTCTTCAGTTCTAATGGCACTCATGGCACCAGTTCAGCCAATAGTTGTGAAATTGCCCGGTCAGGGAGGACTGTAGATGGAAATGATGGAGAAACATTCTGGTGAAAAAACTCAAGATGGCATTACGAGTACGTGGGGATTGGTGTCGTTGTCCACCTGCATCTAAAGTGGAGTCCCAGATAAATATCGTCACCCACAGCTCGTGTGGCTGGCGGTCGATTAATAAATGTTTGTGAAAGTGCAAAGTAATGATTGAGAAACTTTCTGGAGAGAGATGTCAAGACTGCATCGTAAGTATCTGATAATTAGCGTCTTCGTCCATGTGCATCTGAAGCATAATGAGAGGACAGACATGTTCACAATCAGATGGTTTGAGGAAGTCCTCTATGTTGAACTGGAAAAGACTGGGTGTCAGGTACGTACAATGCAGATCTCTCCCCAGATAAGTGGTGTTGTAGACCACCTTTGTTTTCTGTTTAGAGATGGCTTTTCCGGTATAACATAGATGGCCTCTTCACTTTTCTCTCAAACTACCCGTCTTCTCTTTCCAGAATGTGAACACTGTTGTCCTCAAATGAGAGTCCGTTGCTTTTTAGATGCAGATGGACGACAACAAAAGCAGTTACCAGGTACTTATATGGCTTCCTCCACTCCCTTCTCAAATGTCCTTAAAGAAGTGTCCATTATTTTTTAGATGCACAACAGCACAATATACCAGGTACTTATGATGCAGTCCTGAGATCCTTCACCAGAAAGTTTCACCACCATCTTGAGTCATCCCTGACCTGGAAGTTTCCCAACTCTTGAGCCACGTGAGTTCTGGGTTTTTAATGGGCCACTGAGTGAGTTGGAGGAAACAATATTTATATCTGGGGTTCCCATTAGTCAGTTAGAACTACAGAAGTTTCTTGGAGGTGAAACGTCTTCAAGAACCAAACAAAAGAAGTTCAGTCGCCTCCTTCTGAAGCTTCTAGGATGACCATGATGAAGAAGCTCCACAGACTTCAGACTTTTTGGAAAAGCACTGAGTAGCAAAACTGGACTTTAACAGTTTCTTACTTTTTATTCACTTCATTTCTTATGTTATGCAATTTTGTTATTTCTGAGCCATATGTGCCACAAGAACTACCTTTGGGATTAATAAAGTTTTATCTTATCTAACCCTAACCCTTAATACAACCACATAAACAACAACCTGTGCTTACAGAGCAATGAAGATCTTTAAAGAAGAAGAATATTTACTGGGTCAAACTGTGATTCTCAAGAAACAGGGAGTAAATTGTTGGCCTCTGACTCAGCACGTTCAGGCATCTCCTGACCAGCAGACGTTACCAAAAGTTTGAAACTCATTCAAAAGTTGCCTCAGTTAAACTTTTACTTTGCCACATTAAAATGGATGATTTTTTTTTTTTTTCCTTTAAAGAAAAAAGTCGAACCGAGCAAGCGGACATCACAGTTCTTTATCGCTAATGAGCGTATTCCCAGAATGTATGTCTTTCTTGCTGTCTATGAATTATTTACCATCATCTGCCTTCAAGGTAGAGGCAGATGTGGGGCTCGCCGGTTTAATTTCTGGCATTGACAGCTGGAAGATGGTTGGCATTACATCTAGAGTGACATGCTGAGCCCCCCCAAATCTACTCCGGGGGGATACTGCACTGTGTCTGACCTCAATCAGGAACCCTTCTAAGGAAACGTGTAAGCTATTAATGTATGTGTAGCTGAGGGGATTGTGCAGAAACTCAAATGCCCGTGCACAGTGACAGTCAGGATTTCTTCTGGCGTCTGATGTCAGAATGTTAAAGTAGCAGAGGAGAGGCTGTAATAAACCAAGCCTGGATCGTGTCTTTAATAAACTGGAGAGCGGCCACAACCGTGAAAAACAAACGTCACAATCGACTCCGGTCAATTTCCATATGCGTACGAGCTGACAACAGGGTGTTTATCTTACAAATGATTCAAGAACTAGTCTGCAGGCTTATATAACGGCAGCACAACTATTTTTCTCGTGTAGCCTGTCAAAGCGAGGCGCAGATTTATCGTCTCGTTAGGATCTGAGAGTCTGCAAATTGACACATCCTTACATATGAGGAATCTGGGTCTCCAGACACTCTGCCGTCATCACGGGAAGAGAAAATATCATCTGATGAAGGCGGAATTACAGAGAAATTGCCGGAAACTGTTAGCAGCAAACCAACGCAGTGTCTTACGTTATCAAAAGGCATCTTGAAACGAGAGAGGAGCTCTGATTGAATAAGATCTGGCGGATTTTGATTGACAGCAAAATCAACATGAGAGTCTCTTAGTTGTGGAACAGAAAGCCGACTGCAAGACATCAACGCACAGCTGAGAGAGAGAGAGAGTCAGAATAAGAAAGAGAAAGTTGGCTGAACGCCGAAGCGACGCCTTTATTGAGTCAATAAAGTGGAGCTACAAGTGAACTCCTGCAGACTGAGAAGGGTTTTTCAGTTCATCGGGTCATATTCGATTGTATTAAGCTGTTTTCCAATAAAATAATGTCTGACACACTTCTGCATTCATGCATTATTAGAAAGAGACTCTGTTATTTTGTAACGAGAGCAGCGCTGTGAGCGAAATTGCTAAGATAATGTGTTTTCAAAATGTTTACGCTGACAGTATGCGCCATAATGAAAGCCGAATGCGATGCTCTTCTTCCATTACATCCCCGTTGTTTTCACAAAAACAATGCCGCGAGTGGGAGGCCGAATTCTGAAAGGACATCTGCAGTTGGCTACTAATCCGGTTCAAGCGTTCAGCCCACTGCAACCACTTCAAGGGGCAGAAGAGAGCACCCCGTCTGTAAACCAAACTTTAATATGATTTCCCGGGAAGATTAGCATAAGATTTTGAACTTGATATATCAAACTGCGCAAACAGCTGACCAAGCTGGACGCTGATCACCCCGGTCATAGATAATCCGGGGATAACGTGGATAAATACGTGCACACTAAGGGGCCTGTGTTAGGGAAGCATACTTAAACTTGCTTCACCCCATTCTGTGTTTCATTGCTGTTTAACTGCACACAACCCTAATTTAACCTGAATCTACACATCCTACCAATGACGCGATGCAAAGGAGACGCCTGAAAGTGTCACTGTAACCTCCCATGAATCTATTTTAACCCACATTGGTTAAGAAGAACTTGCAATGTGTTTGTATGAAGAGAAAAATTCACCCGTTTTCGCCCTGAAGTCGCTTACCTTGTGCTTGTGCTAGCCTTAGAGAGCAGGTGCAACAGAGTATAGTCCAAAGAATCAGAACTTTCCTAAAGAGAAAAACACAAGAGTGGTACAAAAATGTAATCATGTCACCTTTAGATTTCACAATTAATCAGTCTTTCAAGGGTTTTCTTTGCACGTTTGGTCTGAAAAAGTGCAAAATGCAGTAAAAAGATTGCAGATTTCAATCCTTTATTGACATATTTAGTGTGATCAGAAGCTAAAGCCAGGAGCGAGATCATTTTTGCACGATTCAGCTTCAACAAATGAAAGAATATTGCGCTTAATTAGTCGTTGCAGGATGTTGTGCAAGTTACAAGATGTAGAGATGAAACTGACACACTAAAACTCCTCTTCATCCACCTACCAGCGATCAGAGCCGCTGCAGCATCAGTAGCAGCAGCAGCTCCGCTTTGTTCAGAGTCTAACATCTGTTTCGTGACAACAGGCTCAGTCTTATCTTGCTGCCTGACCAGATAAGCTACTGCTTAGGTGAGTGCTCCCACAAGGGCCACCTCTGACGAACCTAAAAACCACCGCATCACCTTAAAAACCCACAATTCCAAGTGACATACACAGACAAGCGTTTGAAAAAAGAAAAAAAAAAAAGTATATATCAATGCTGTGTTTTATCTCTTAACATCTGAACTTTTATCACAGGCTTGCTGTGCACTTTCTTTTGACTGTGGGGATTTCAAAAGGGTTTCATGGATCTCGAAAAGGCGCAAAATTCTCCCTCAACCCACAAAAGACCATGTAATCCTTCCAGTGGAATTAGATCAAATGCTTTTTTTTTTTTTTCACATGACAGCGGTGCCATCTAAAACCCAAAGTCAGGCAACACAGAGCAGCTTTTCCTCCACTGATTCTTCAGCGGCGTTTATCTCTCAAGCCGAGTGATAAAAAGGGGGTGTTGATTACTCCCACGCTGAGCTGATATTGCTCTAAAGGTGTGAAATTATCTCGGATGAGTGTGAATTCACATCATCGCTGGGATAATTCTGGGGTTGGGATTTTTTTTATTTTTTTTTTTTACACATCATAGCTAATGATTTGGTTGATGAAACAGAAAATGCCTGTTGAGCAGAGCGCCGTTTGAAGTGGCACATGTTCAGTGACAAGTGCCATAATGAAAGCCCCGTTGCAGGAAATCTTTTACATTTGTGGTTTTCCAGAGAGCCACAGAAAACCACCGGTCAACCACTGAGTGTTGGTTGAAGCAGTAAAAAAAAAAAGTTTTCCTCCCTCACACTGCTCTCACACTGAACTGACATTTGCACAAAAAAGAAAGAAAAAAAAAAAAACAGGGGGGTGTGCAAGCTTGTGACCAAGTCTCTCATATGTCCAGCAGGGTTATATGATGCAACATTTTTGGGGGCTTTTTTTTTTTCTTCCTAAATCTCCTCCCATTGGGACAGTCTGGCCAACCAGCTGAGTGAGATGCACAGCAGGGAGGAGAGAAAAGGAGGAGGAGGAAGAGAAATCCTGTCTCCTCCTCTCATACATCTCCCTCAAATCAGTCCCAGATCGTTTGGCAGCTCATTCTGACACAAGCTGCAAAGACACGACTTGAGGAACAGTGCAGCAGACAACACTGGCTTCCACTGAACTGTGCGTAAAATGTTTCCATTAAACCACCTGTTCCGATTTGCATGATTTTTCCAAACAAATGAACGTCAAAATTTGAGCTATTTCTCTACAAAAGTACTGCAACAACTTCTGTAAATGATAAATACTACAAGTTTGTCTATGCAACTGGCAATGAATCACGAATATCTTGGTCAAATCGCCACTAATTTTGACACAGGCGCTGTTTTCGCGCACATGACGGATCCCTGAAAGTCCAAACAAAACTGGAAATGAATATTAAAAAAACAAAACAAAACTGTCGACTCACCCCCCGACTCCAGTGCTTTTGAGTTTGGAGTACGGGGCATTGTCCGGCTCCATAGCGGTTACTTCATTCTTTCTTGGGAGTTTTTACTACAGTCCAGAGGAGGCAGAGAAAGTTTTTCCATCCCAGGTGTTTTCCTTGAAGGGTTTGCGTAAAAAGGATTGAACGCGTAAAAACTGTGAAACCATGCGGGATTATAAAGCAGCAGCACTATTGAAAAAGCTGCTTTGTGCCATTGCCTTGTCTCCTCTTCTTCTTCTCCCAACTTCCAGAAGATGAACACCAACAAAAAAAAAAAAATAGGACGCTCCACCTGTGCGCTTCCTATACTTTAAAGTCCGTCTTTCCTCTTCCGCGCGTTTTGCAAATAAAAAAAAAAAAGAACAATTAAAGTCCAGCTTTTCCAGCAAAACAGGACAAGATGACGAGCCGGGCTGTGTGTGAGTGTGTGTATGTGTGTCGACTTTCCAAAATGAAAGTTTATTGTGGACTGAGGGAAATCTTGAGAACCGGGGGAAGGAGTGGAGGTGGTGGTGGTGGAGGGGGGACGCCTCCCTCTGTCGCCCTCAGCTGACATCCAGGGAAACACATTGTGGAGCTCCGGCGGCTGCTGCTGCTGCGCTCCTCCAGCTGAAGGTGTGTCTTCTCACAAACAGTGTGCAGTTTGCTCAGTGAATGAAAGAAAGAAAAGAAAAGAAAAAAAAAAAAAATGAAAGAAAGAAAAGAAAAGAAAAAAAAAAAAAAAAGACGCTGTGGTGGTTTTATGTGATTGTGATTTGTTGGATGAGATCACATCAGCAGCTTGTTGCTGTTGCAGGGCCACAGCAAACATTTTAGAGGCCAGGGGGTGAGCCAAAAGCCCCCAAAGCCCCCTGCAGGAAATGTAGAAAAACAAGCAAAAATTCAAGTCTGTTAGTTGTTAGTTTTGTATTGGTTTTAAAGTATACTTTAAAAAGACAGTCAGGGGACTGTTTACCACCACCTAGCTGCAGGATTAAAAAAAAATCTATTTTTTTGATTTAGAGAAAGATTTTAAGTTGCAAACATTGTTTTGATAAGTTATAATGTTAATATTGTTTTTAATTTAAACTGACATTTCTGCATTAATCTAAAACAATGTTCATGTTGCAGTAAATTAATGTAGTTGGCTTGATAACTTCATTTTTGTCTATTTGAATTCAGTATTTTAAATCCTTAACAACTTAAAAACTTGTGTTTATGCGACTAATTTTTTGTAGTTAGTCATTTAAATACCATCGATTGCAGAGGAAAGACTCACTTCCTTAATCAAATGTGATTTGTTGCTCGATTTTAATTTAATTAGCAAACCTCTGCAAATTATTGTGCTCTTTTGTTGTTGTTGAGTTTAAACTGACAGTGCTGGATGATTTAAGGAAAATATCTAACTGTGATTATTCTGCTGGATATTTGATTTGCTTTATATATTTTTTAAGTCAAGTTTCCATTCAGTATTCACCGTGTAATGGATTTAAAACTTGTGAGATAAAAGCATGACTGTTCAACAAGGAGGATGCCATGAATTTGTATAACCGTGAACGCACGAGTTTAAACCCTGATCAGATGTGCTGTGTAACACTTAAACTGCAGCCTTCTCCTTTGGCTAATTGTGTTGTTTGGTATATAATACGAACATACATCACCATCCAGTGCCGTTAAAGCAAAAACTGAGATCATCAGTCAGTGTGTTTGAGGTTGATGTGGGTTTATTGCCAACAATATTATTATTATAAAGATAAAATCAGATTTGCACTGTGGCGGCCTGACGGTTGAGCAGATACAGTGTGATTTTTGTGTTTTGATGGATCCTGATATGACCACAAAGAACACAGTATGAGTAAACATCTTTTATTTAATGATCATTTTTAAAATTATATTTAGTTTATATTTAACTTCTGAGGATAATTGGAAGTGAGCAGCACCCTGGGTTAATCAGTCACCACTGCAGCTGCAGCCTGTACTGTTCTATCGACCTGGTCTGTCTGCACAGCTTTAACTGAGCATGTTCTGGAAAAGTAAACAGGATGCTTGTTTCATATACTGTATGTATGTCATGGTCATAGAGTGTTGCTTATTGCTTTGTAGACTACCAGTGTGAAGCCTTTGGTTTGGCTGTTGCTACATAGATGTGACCTGAAAGTGAAATATCAATCACAAGGTAGCCTGACTTTTAAACATATCCTGATTCAGTTTTAAATGGTAAATGGTCTGCACTTATATCGTGCCTTTTTCTACCTTAGCGCGGTACCCAAGGCGCTTTACAATGTGTTTCGCATTCACCCATTCACACACCAATGGCGACAGAGCTGCCATGCAAGGTGCTAATCTGCCATTGGGAGCAACTTGGGGTTCAGTGTCTTGCCCAAGGACACTTCGGCATGTGGGGGGGACCGGGGATCGAACCACCAACCTTGCTATCAACCCGCTCTACCACCTGAGCCACAGCCGCCCGTAGTTTTACTCTAAATTGGCCCTGAATTTACTAAATGAACCTCATTTTGCACTATAGGAGTCTTTAAACTAGCAGCTGAAGACATAAACTAATGAGGAAAATGTTTACTGAGGTAATACATTAAGGGAGAAGCAGGCTCAGTTTCTCATTTTCTTCTATACAATCTGACTTCCTTTTGCAGCCAGAGGAGTCGCCCTCTGCTGGTTGTTACAAAGAATGCAGGTTCATTTTTCCAACACAGAGGCTACATCAATCTTTTATGCAGAGATATGTACTATATTTTGCATCCTTTGTCCAGTTCTTCTTAAGCTTTGCATCACACAACACTGCACTGTTTGGCCAAACGGCGTAAACAAAGCAGCTCTTGTTCTCGCTGTCAAGAGGACGCCATCACGGTGTCTGCAGGCAATCCAGCTGGAGTGTGATCAGGGTTTAACACCTGTGCCTTTCCTGCTATGACAAGTCAGAATGTCTGGTGTTTGTTTTTAAATTTCCTTTTCTTGGCAAACTGAAACAGGCCGCACAGCTCCCTTTCACTGGTCAGTTTACCAAATTTTATGGAGAGCAACATGGCGAGCTGAGAATAGCTGTGTGTTGTGTTGGCATGATGGACGTTCACTGGATCTAAAACTGGACCGCACTTTACTGTGTGTGCAGTCACAAAGTCTCAACTAATTCTGGCTCCTTTCTGACACATTTTAATGCCAAATATGTCCCACACAGTCCTTCTGATAGCATATTTGCTTTTAATTCTATTTTACTTGTGCAATTCTTTGTTTAATGTTTTGTTTTTTGTTTTTTAATATGAGTGCAAGTAAGTTGACCTTGAGTTGTTCTGCTAAATTAGTTAGTGCTCTCTTGTGGACAAACTATGTGATGGCAACAGTCTGAAGTGCAGCTTCTTGCATTCAGCAGTTTCTCGTTACTTGATGTAAGCAAACCGTTTTATTGGTCGGACTCAGATAAAAAGTGCACGCCAGGCAAATAGTTGGAACCCGCAGATTCTCTGAACCAAACAAAAAAAAAAGAAGTAGGACGCGGCCTTGGTATCCCGAGGATTTTTCCCCCCTTGTCTCATTGCGAAGCTCGGCCGTTTCTTGTGCGAGGGGTGGCTGAACTCTTAACAGTCTAATCTGTTTGACAGTTTAAAATTTGCAGCATAAACACTCCTGCTGTTTGTACTTCACAACCACTCTGTCCGTGTCAGGTTCCATCAAGCTGCTGCAAATATGATGAACATATTTGGCCTGTAATAAATAACCGCTTCGTTTAATCTGGTGTAATATAAACCAGCTTTTTTTTTTTTTTTGTGACAGCCGTCTTTCACCTCACCGTCGTTCACTTCCGTTCTCAGCAGCGTAGCGGGGATCTGGGTCTGCAGGGCTGCACTGGTCTCGCTGTGTATTTGTGTGTGTGTGTGCTGTCGTGTGCTGTGAAATTCCTCTGCCAAAGAAAGTCCTCATTGACCCGCCTTCAACAAACACGCTATGACAGTGTCCAGGGGAGACCCAACAGAGCATCAATTCAGCTGCCTGCAACTGGATCCCTCCTCCTCACACAGAGCCTCCTCACAGTTCGTCCTCTCGCGGCCAGGAAGGAAGGCAGCTCACCACCTTGAAAGAGCACTTCCCATGTACCTGTCTGAGCAACGTCGGATGTGAGCTTTTGTTTCCAGCGGCTTCGGTTCGCAGACAAGAAGGCCAATGTCCTCGCGGCCTGCCGAGGAGCCCGGAGGAAGATCTCCCATCTGGAGTGTAAAGTTTCATGGGGTTTGTAATGATTGTTGCAGCAGCCCGTGGAAGTGGGTCTCAAACTGTGGACTGCTGAGGGTTCTTGAGAGCACACCGGGGATGAAATGCAACTGTTCGATGAGTTAGCTTAGCATAAAAACTATAAACAGGGTGAACATGTTGCCCAAAGTAACACATCAGGTTTATCTTAACGGTTTATCATTGAATATGAAATAAACAAGACACAACATACGAGGTCAGAAAAGTTCCAGGACTGGTGTCACATATATGTCAAACTACAAACTACAAGTTTTCCCTTTTAGACGATCAACCAGGATGTCTACAAAGAGATCCTGCTGTGTTTGCTTCGTTCAGAGAAGAGGTGAGAGTTGTGGCAGGACAAGTCACCATGACAACAGGCCTGCTCACAATGCCCTGAGCATCCAACAGTTCCTGGCTGAGAAGAACATGGCCGTGCTGGAGCAACCACTAAGCTCAAGGGGGTCATGAAGGGGACCTGCTTTGAAGACGTGGACGACATCAAGATGACTGTGATGACGGAGCTGCAGAGGATCCTTCCAGGAGTGCATGGCGGCGTGAAGGCAGAGAAGGAATCCAGGCAGGTTACTTCAAAGGGGAAAATTTGTAGTCTGCAGCTTGGATTTGAAATATATCTTTTGTGTCCTGAAACTTTTCGGACACACCTTGTATTAATGTGTGAGCTCCACGTATTTGTTTTGCTGTTGTTAGACAAAGCCAAAGATGCTTTCTAGTGTTTGTGCTGTGCTAGCTGCGAGTGTTAGCTTTGCATTAGACATAAATCTGTCATCCGATCAACAAAAAAGCCCATTTTTTTATTGGTATTCCCAAAATGTCACACTTTCATAAGTCATTTCATTTAAAGGTCACATATTATTCCCCTTTTCAGCAAATGAATCAAAGTCTCAAGTGTCCTCAGAATGTGTCATTTCAATTTTTTTAGCTCAACGTCCTCCAAAGATGGTTCATTTAACCATAACTCCTAGTTTTAGTCCTATTCTAAAGAGGCTGCTTCACTGTACACTTGTACAGTTCATGAGGCAACACTGTGGTGATGAAGTCACTATATTAGCGGTTTGTAGTTTCAGCTTTGTTATTGCTCTGGAGTGACTGTTGGTTATCATGTTACGTCAGTAGGCCGCATTTGAGTCACTACTTGTTCCATTGTCTGACAAAAAGAACAAAAATGTGCAAATAAAAACACCTTTATTGGGAATTAGACTGCATTAAAATACCTAATATCTGAGCAGAAAGAGCAGGAGGATGGAAACACCAGCTGAGGTTTGGTTGAACTCAATCACCCACTCAGTTATAATTTTTGCTATTATTTTTTTTAATGTTACCATCTCTGATTTGTGCATACAATCACGTTAGCCACATTAGCTGCACAATATGCTAACACTAAGGATTGTCCTACTATTGTGGCGACACTGCGTTTAACAATAAAGGTAACCCACTGGATGCTCAGTTCCTCAGGTGATGGGAGTGCTTGAAAACTCTTGTGTTCACTCTTGCAGCCGACAGCAGAACATTTGGAGAGTTTCTTTGTGGCTGAAACATTTCAGAGTCAGCAAAAGCAGCTCCAGAACACAAACAAACCCAGCTGCTTTCTCTGAATGGCTTTTTTAAAATTTTATACCTCTAAATTTTTGAGACATACAAAACTATTAATTAAATTGGATTTTCATCATATGCGACCTTTAGAAGAAAACGAGGCAAAGCCGTGGTATATTTATTACCAGAAGCCAAATCTACCATTTGTCACTCTCTCTCTCTCAGTGTGTTCTGACTCAGCTCCCAGCCCATTCATCCTCACTGAAGTATTAAATGTTTTTTGAACAAGGCTAATCATTTCCTGAATCAGCTGGGTGCTGTCAGTTTCAGCAAACAAGAATAAAGAGAAAATTTATTGGGGGCTATTTCCAGCTGTGAATAATCCACATTTATTGTGTAAGGGAGCGTTTGCAGCAGCTGGACGATTTGTACGGATTGGGTGGAAATAGACTTCAGTGCCCATGAAGGAACTGCAATTTTTTTAAAAGTAGTTTTCGGACAACAAGATTTATTTGATGGACTACAGAACAAAAATTGTCCATCTATGCATCCAAACTCATCCATGTTAGTAAGAGTAATGCACATCCTCAGAAGAAAGGTGCTCAGTGAAAGCTTTCCCATGTAACGTAGGCTGTAAAAAGTTATGTAATTGTTATGTAAAGTCTTTCCAGATACAGTTCCTCAGGACACATAGGGGGTTTGTGGTCTTGCTACACGCCGGTGGTCCGTGACATGAGAGAAAAGTTTAAGAGCCCTTTTAATGTTAGCCTATGGGACGCTGTGCCTGAGAGCAATTTTATCACCGGGTTCCTACCTGACAGCAGTTCAACCAGAGTCTCCTTCCAATCCAAGCAAACGCTCTCCTTCATTCTCAGTTACCTTGTTTCATGGAAAACGTGAATGAGCTCCGGTGGAAAGAGACATTCAGTTGAATATGGTTTTGTTATTTTTAGGAAATGTATTCCTTTTTTTTTTTTTCTTTATGTTATTGTTTCAGGATTTTCCTCCACTCATCACATGATTGCCACTCTGTCTATAACTATAGTCAGGTGTGGATAAGTGCTAACTCCAGACCAGCGGTGCTTAATAGAAGTCAGCTGCACACTCCGACAGTACAATGGACATTACAAGTTCACTGTCTGCAGGAAATTGGAGATTTTCTTGCAGACAGACAGTGTTAATGCAACCAGCATCTTTATACCATATAAATCATTTTTTAGCGAACACAGCAGCCATATTTTTTTATAAGCAACATATGGCTGCACGAGAATTATGGTGATTTATTCCACTGAATGCAATTTTTGAGATTTGTAAAAACATTAAAAAAGCCCTGAGGGGACATTTTTAGGTCTTATATTTTTATACCAAGCCTCAAAATATGAACTTAGCCCACAGCACACGTGTCCTTTCATGTCATGCTCTGGTGATGGAAACTCTTGTGTGATAAACACAGGCTCTTTTGTTGTACTCCCATGTTTTGGGGAATTGGGGCCAGCTGAATGCAGCAACCTCTGCACAGGCACAGCTGGATCCAATAAGAGCGTGCCCTGGTGCTCTGTTTACCCATTCCATACGTTACAACAGGAAATTTAGAGAGAGTTACGTTGGGAGTGATATAATGGTATCTTTCTTTTTCTAGTGTGTTGCCCCCCCCAAGGATGAAACTGCAAAGCCTCTAATGAGACGGATGTTTTGAATAGGCTCAGTGGTGAGTGCAGAGCAGTTTCAGACCTCAATTAACAAAGCATGGGCCCGGTGAACAAATAAATCACTGCTGCCTTCCTTTGTTTTTCATGACTGAATAAATAAAATAAATCATTTTGGGTATTTTGATTGATGATTTGGATGAAACGAGCAATTTGAATATGTGAACTTTGGGACGAGTTGCTCGCCATTTTCTGATGTTTACAAACTAATATTTTAGGGACGTATTTGGACGACTAAGTGACAATAAAAATAACCCTTAGTGGCTATGCTAAAATAAAGAGAAATTGGTTCTGGAACATTTTATAAAATGCTGCATATGAAAATGTTTTATGTGGTGTTTGTCAAGTTGTTTCAACAATAGAAAATAAAGCAAAAGAGGTGACCAGATGGGAATAGTAGTCAGTGCAGCCTTATCAGTGCCAACCTTATGAACTGCAAGCAGCATTTTCTGGCCGTTTTTAGCTTCTGTCACATATTTCTTCACTACAGGCTCATTTTTCATTCCTCTATGGAAACAGCACAACCATTGCTGCAAGTAACAAAAGCTCATAAATGTGTTTTTTTTTGCAGTATGACAGTAAATTATGAAAAAAGAAAAATGTTAAAAACTGAATTTCTTTTATGTGTTTCTTTAAAACAACATTTTTGTGCACCTGGTGTTACCAATACTGGTAGAAAAAGAAAAAGAAAAAGAAAAATGGTGGCTCTACATACAAAAGATATCAAAAGATATTAACCATTTCACATTTTTATCAACTTCTTTAAAAAAGCATTTTCACTCTACTCTGCACATCAACTCTTAAAGAAAGGTATTTCACCGTGCTGAATGTATCTTCAAACAAAGTGCTGCTCTGTACACAGTTTCTGAGCCGTGCTGTGTTCATTTATACATTTTTTTCCATCAATTATGTTTTATTTTTCCCCTCAGTGTCTTTAATACGTTTCCATACTTGCCATTTGTTTCCTCTGAGAATAGAACAGAATGCTTTTATTGTCATCATACACAAAGTACAACGAAATTACAAGACAACTCGAGTGGTGCAGCACACAAGTATACAATAAAAACAAATAAAATCTATAAATATATTGATAAAAGGAGCCCGTAGGGAGTGTGAGCACTGCCTGCAGTTCAGCTGAACAGAATTAATGTCACGTGACTGTTGGTTGAGCCAGTCACGGCTTTCCAGTTATGTTAAGGAGCAACAAGAAGACTTTCTTTGATTATTTTGTTTACTAATTTTTAAATTACACACATAGAATATTGCGATTTTAAAGGAATATTTTATGCTTAGATTTGGTTAATTTCCCAGATGGAAATGTACGTCTCGCACGAGTCACTCAAAAAGTAATTAAAATTGAAAATCTGATTATTCTTTGCTATTTTTGATTTTGGTAAATTGGTGTAATTTTGGCCATTTGAAGAAAAACAAAAAAACATGCATTTCAAACGTGCTGACAGACTTTGCAGTTGAAAGGGTTGATGCAGCTCTAATCATTTTTTAATTTCTTGTAGTATCTCAAAAAAGAGAACGAGCCGTTACTCTGCTGTTTCTGTCAACTACACAGAGAATTTTAGCGCCTTTGAGCTCATTGTTTTGGTTTTTATAATTGTGTGTCTTATCCTGACGGTTGCTTCGGCAGGTGGCTGATTTTTAAAAAAAACTCTGATAAACCTAATGTGGAGCAAATTTAGAGCTTGCTGTTAACAGACTGGAACATTTTCTAGCTGAAGCGCCAGATATTTCTCTCAGGAGTTTGTGGAGATGAGAGTCAATATTGGACTTACATTTGTCAAGTGAGACGGAACGTAAATCCAAATGAATAATAACGCTGCTTTGTGTTTGCTGGGTGTGTGAACGTTTGCCACGTTCATCATTATGAGGTGGGTCGGTGTTGTGTTTGCAGCCTATTATGGTACTCAAAGTAACCGACAAAAAATGAATCAATGCACATTTAAAGACTGAAATAAAACATGTAGTTTTACATGATTAGATCAGATTTCGTCTTTGTGCATAAAAACAGAAGGATTTTTGGCACAAAACATGTAAAACACTCTATTTTTCCAGAGCAAATGGAGCAAATTGAAAGCTTTCAAAGAACCATTGAGTTTTGCAGCTTGAATCGAGGTTTCACGAGGGTCTTGTCCTTACAAATAATGACCGATGAAGCATAATTGCATTCAGCGTTTTTTATGAATGGAAGCTCTGTGGACTTGGTGAGCACATTTTGGGGTCAAGCATGCATGTTAAGTAAATGCATTTGATATTTTCTTTGTGGCCACAGCTCTGTTCCATCCATCAGTCATCCGAGGCGGAGTGTTGCAGCTACGTTTCCTTCATTAGGCGCCTTTACAACTTATTTAGAAGACATTGTAATTCAGAGCACTGAGCTCAATGCTGCAGTGATGTGGCGAGCCAAGATTTCACTCCCAAATAAAACGGTAATAATAATTTGAGAAGCAAAAGTGCTTGAACATAAAGTCGGAATCTGTCTGAAGGCCGCATTAGATGTGGTAATTATTGCCAATTCCTCACCCCGCGGAGCTGCAGAAAGACAGACGCCGCTGCCAAGTCGGAGGCATTGTTGTGGTGACATTTGAGTGGAGGATCAAACCGCTGATGAATAATCCATATTGAAAAGCTGCTCTTTCTGCCAAATGTCAAACAGCAGCAGGAGCCATTGTTCAAGGAGCAGGACTCTAAAACTTTTTTTTTTTCATTCGCCACCATCGTAATGCTGAGGCAGTGCAGGGTGGTGCAACGTGCAAACAGTTGTTTAAAATGTGATGAGTTAAAGGACTGCCACAGCATTAATGGACTCTCCTCACTGACTGTGCTCATTTTCCAAACTAATGCTGTTGGCTTTCCTGTCCCGATATGAATAAGAGCACATCTGATGCCGCGTTCCACTTCAGCGCAGCTGCAGCAACAAGAACAATTTGCTTTCCTGCAGCTTCGCAAGCATCACCATCATCACAGCAGTATCCAGTCTATAAATTGCTGCCCTATTCTGGATAATCAAAGGAATCTGTTATGGATGGGGCCCCTCCATGAGATCTCACTGTATCTCACAAATCCTTCGCTCTCATCCTCGGCCAGGCTTTTCCACATTTATCCTCGGCGCGCAGCGAGCACGAGCCAACATCAACTTCCTGCTTCACTGCAACAGCTGAGAGGATCATTGAAGAACTTTGCTGATTTTGCTTTTTTGTTGTCATAAACTGGAGTTTTTCTGCATCATGTCCACGTGAACAAAGTCTGTTTTATCAAATTAACAACAGACAGGTTCCAGTCGGTCAGGCTGCACATCTTTGGACTGATGAGATAAAAACAAATCAGCGTGTGAGTACAGACTGGATCGGAGCAGAGGGTTCGGTGTGGTGACAGGTCCGCCACCACCTGGGTTTTCTGAATGTGGCCTGAAAACAGGTCAGCTGTACACAAACACAAACCTGCTGATCCATTTCCTCGTTGTCGCACACTGACTCAGACTGTTCCCGTGGCACAGATTGTCAGTTTGTCCCGGCATTTTTGTGGTGGTGGAAATGACGCAACATGAGGGCTGCAGTGAGTTGGTGTTTTCTGTTTGGAAATTCAATAAAAGGCGACGCGGTCCACACTGAAAGACTGTCTGTAGTCCATACTGGATCATTTAGTCGTTGTTTTTATGATTTCACGTACATATAAGGACGTACCATAGTGTCAACACAAGCAGCTGAGGCTTTTTTTAGGCACATTTCTCATATGGCAAATCAGTTCTGACAATGCTAACACGCTGCCATAGAAGGCAAGTAAATACAATGTTATTTACACAGCACCTTTCAAGTCCCATGTTTCGAAGTGTTCTACTAAAAAATACTAATAAACAAAGAAAAGAAAAAAATTAGTATTACAGCAAAAAGATATTCACTCTGAAACATAATGTTTTGGGTAAAAAATAAATGAATAACAGTGCAGATTGAAGCAATCCATTTGAGCTAAGACAGTTTCTAATGAAGTTATGTTCAACCATCAGAATACATTGAGTTGAAGGAATTTTCCTCAAAGTCAAATATATTTACTAAATGTAAATATATTAGGTTGACTATTTGTAAAATGTAAATAATTTCAACTAGCATGTCCACGTTATTCAAAAGTAGTTCTAAATTACCATCATTCTGAAGATAATCTTTTTCAAGTTGATAAATTAAAAAAAAATAAAAGTTGTTCCAATGTCAAGTCGATAGGAGAGAGGACTTGAACTCACAACCTCAAGGTGCACAAAAATGTAGTTATCAAACCAGTTTTATTAACCTAAGTCAACTTGAACTTACTTTTAATCAGCTAATGCAGAAACTAAAGTTACTTTTGCATCATATAAGGTTCAGTTTTTGTTCATTTCATTTTGACTTTAGTTATTCCAATGGTCAATTAATTTGTGACTTTCTCAGTCTGTACATGCAGTATTAGCAGACAACCATCCATCCATCCATCCATTATCTATA
>NW_007577802.1:887228-905191 GCF_000690725.1 Stegastes partitus | reverse complement strand
GCCTCATGGTGGTGCGCTGTCTGTGGCTGCATCATGTATGAGCCATGAAAGTCTGTGCAATATTTCACGCAGGTCCACTTAGCAGTTGTTGAAATGTACATTTCAAAGTGTGTGATCTGACTTACCTGTCATCCCTGTAGCGATGCCGGAAGCACATTTGAAAAGCTCGCTTGAAATTTGAAAGAGTTGGACTCACCTGTGTGTATCCAGAGGACATTACAAAGACATCAAAAGTTAATGGGCCTGCAAACAGACACTGACCCTTTATATACTGTAAGTGGAAATAAATTGCATCACCCTGCCCAGGAAACTTAAAGGAAGTCTGAATCATTGAACTTCCCATGAGGGGAGGTAGCCATTGTTCACTTCATTTGTCTTGTTTTTTGCCCTGAGTCAGAGTCAAGAAACTCGATTCCCAAGACTTTCCTTTTTACTGTTTCCTCACAGCGCAGTATTGGTTATCTAAAAAGAATCCTACACGCTGCTTGTATCTGTGCTGCCTTCAGCCGTATGAGTAATTCCTTGCTTTTTAAAGATTTAGGTAGTTCATCTTTTAGCTCTGTTCTTATCAGCATTGTTGATGAACGATGTGGTTGACTTGATTATTCCAGGATTGTACAACAGCAGCAGCACTAACAACACCCGATATATGTGTGGCACCAAGAGATGCTGTACATTAGCCTACAAAGGCCTGAGGGGCAAACTGTTCCTCGAGCAAATCTCCAAATTCCTAACAGATTGAGCTTTTGTAGTTNTCAACCAGGAAGTAGCAAAACCCTGGCTTCATTTTCTCAGTGCAGAAACCAACGGGTGACGTCACGGTAGCTACGTCCATCTTTTATACAGTCTATAGACTCACCAGATATAGACTTCAGGTATAAGAGTGCCATTTCCACCACTATATTTCATGCAGAAACAACAGCCTCCAAGCAGCAACCTAATCACTAAAAATGGAAAGTTTTGAAGAAAACTTGGCTGTTTTTTTTTGTTTTTTTGTAAATTAGCCGTCATGACAGCACTCACCTCTGTGCATTCACGTGTTCCACCAAAACAATTCTCCCAGCGCTTTTTTTTTTTTTTGCAGCGACACTGTCACTACATCCTTCAGCGCTGCCCAAAATGACTTGGTCACAGAAATACAAACACGCCACAGTGTTTTTGTTCCCCGATTGCAGAATGATATTGAGTAGTCAGACCATTCTGCAGCACTGACGCAGCGCTGTGTGTGTTAGATTAAGCAGGCAAGACTGTTGGATAGATCGAAAATTGGATTGCAAATTTAATCAGGAGACACTGTGGAGACATCACACCTGGGTGATATGAGAGCCATATGAGGTCTTGGTGAGTAATCCGGCTGCAGCTATAATGAGGTTGTTATGTCTAGGTAAATGTGAAAGTGAGCCATCCTCCCCGGGTCCCAAGCAGCCACTGAAGCAGATTGTTAAGATTGGATATATGCACTTACATCACACTTACAGGTTTAAGGAGTTGCATATTGCTTTAGGGGAGGCCAAAATAACAGACATCTGTCTAAAGAAAACACGAACAAGATCATCTAAACACAATTTACAAACTAAAACACAATACCTCTCGACTTGTCTGTCATAAAAGGGAGGAAACAAGCCCACCCCTACAACTAACAATCTATATGGCAACAGCTACAACTTGAAAAGACTGGATATGAGTGAAGAGTTTGCTATTCAGGTACTCCATATTGGAAGAGAACATTTACAAGACGTTACAAGACAAATTTGTAATATTTACCATCTTTGTTTAGCAGATAGCATTTAGTTGTTTAGCACTAAATGCAGACGTTTGGTCATCCAAAGCACTGGAAAAATTAAAATTTTGATGATTGATGACAATACTAAATGGAAGATTAACCCTATTCAGGACTTTTGGGGTCTTTTGGACCCCATGTCATGAACTCACTTAACAGAATAGGTGGATACAAATGCTTGACTCGGGCAAAAGACAGGTTTAATGACGGTCAGGGTTCGGTACACAGAAATTCAGTCCAACAGGCAGAAGCATCCAAGAATCGGCGGGCAGAGGTAAAGTCCAAAAGCAGAAACAAGGTCGAGATCAAACAGATTGTGACATAACTTGGATAACACTGGTACGAGGACTGTGAAGTGCAACAAACTGGCGATGAGACAGTGAGACACACAGGGTAATATACACGAGGTAATGAGGGTAGATGGGAAACAGGTGTGGGGAGGTAATCAGGGAGCAGGTGAGACAAGACAGGTACAGGAAGTAAAGCTAGAACAGAACGCCCAGTGAAGTGATTTCAAAATAAAACAGGAAAGACGAGACATAATGTGCAGACATGAACAGAAACTTGACAGACATGACACCCCAGGCCATTTGGTTTAGGTGACAGGCTTTTTTTTTAATTTTTGAAAGTTTAATTTTTTTTAAATATAAAAAGAGGGACATTTGTCATGCATTTGGAACCAAAAATACATCAACTTATCAGAAAATTGATTTAACATAGTATAAAGGTCTATAATGAATACCAACAAATACTTTGCACATATTCTTTCTTGGCGTCCAATGGACCCCAAAAGACCATCTACGTATGGAAACATGAATAGGGTTAAGGCAACACTAGAGCTAGGATGTTTTATTCAGAGGTGAACTTGAATAGCTACAGCAAACATTTAACCATCAGGAGATTCCACTAAGAATTGAAAATGTCAGCCTCATGGTGGTGCGCTGTCTGTGGCTGCATCATGTATGAGCCATGAAAGTCTGTGCAATATTTCACGCAGGTCCACTTAGCAGTTGTTGAAATGTACATTTCAAAGTGTATGATCTGACTTACCTGTCATCCCTGTAGCGATGCCGGAAGCACATTTGAAAAGCTCGCTTGAAATTTGAAAGAGTTGGACTCACCTGTGTGTATCCAGAGGACATTACAAAGACATCAAAAGTTAATGGGCCTGCAAACAGACACTGACCCTTTATATACTGTAAGTGGAAATAAATTGCATCACCCTGCCCAGGAAACTTAAAGGAAGTCTGAATCATTGAACTTCCCATGAGGGGAGGTAGCCATTGTTCACTTCATTTGTCTTGTTTTTTGCCCTGAGTCAGAGTCAAGAAACTCGATTCCCAAGACTTTCCTTTTTACTGTTTCCTCACAGCGCAGTATTGGTTATCTAAAAAGAATCCTACACGCTGCTTGTATCTGTGCTGCCTTCAGCCGTATGAGTAATTCCTTGCTTTTTAAAGATTTAGGTAGTTCATCTTTTAGCTCTGTTCTTATCAGCATTGTTGATGAACGATGTGGTTGACTTGATTATTCCAGGATTGTACAACAGCAGCAGCACTAACAACACCCGATATATGTGTGGCACCAAGAGATGCTGTACATTAGCCTACAAAGGCCTGAGGGGCAAACTGTTCCTCGAGCAAATCTCCAAATTCCTAACAGATTGAGCTTTTGTAGTTCATATAGAAACAACAGCAATCTACAAGCAGCAACCTTAAATCTGAGGCAGCCCTGTTTGTTTTTTTCAGTGAATTAGCCGTTACTGTTTTGAAGCCACGCTGTTGTCACATCTTGGGCTTAGCACTGCCTACGACAACTGTGATGGGTTGAAAGAAATACAAACACAGCAGAGCATTTCCCCCGATAGCAGAATAATAATGAGGTGTGACCAGACCATTCTGCAGCACTGTGAAGCCAGATCTAGTGAGTTATTTACAATATATTTACAGCTCTGGCTTTGCTGTATAAAGATTTGGTTGGTTTATCTTTTAGCTGTATAGGTCTGTTCTTACTATTTCAGAATTGTACAGCAACGACTACACTACCAAGGCCTTATGTGAGTGTACGGCACCAAAAAAAGTTAACAGTAGTCTACAAATGCCTGAAAGGTTCACTGTTTCTCTAGCAAACCTGTGAATTGCTAACAGATTGAGCTTTTGTAGTTAATGTGAAAGCAACCTCCAGCAACCTGAGCAGTAAGAGGTGTGAGGATGATTTGGATCGTGCACTAAGGCAAGTTGGATTTTTTTTATCGTGGATTAGCTATTAGCCATTATGTAGGCACGCTGTAGCTACATCCTGGACTTACCACTGCCTAAGACAGGGGTCGGCAACCTTAAACACTCAAAGAGCCATTTGGACCCGTTTCCCATGGAAAACAAAGCACCGGGAGAACAAAACCCTATAACACTGCATATATCATTTCTTACCTTTATGCTATGTGTATAAAAACATATACATAGTGTATTGCATTTATGAAATCAATGAACTGCTACAGAGAAAACAACACGAAAAAAAAAAAAGAGGTTGGAGGTTACTTTCAAATAAAATACTCAATGTCTGTTTGAGTCCTCCTCGTATATATGAAGTTTAAAAAAAGCTGAACTTAAATTATCCACCTGCAGCAAAGTAAAAATGACATCTGCTTGTCCTGCTGGGGGACCAGACTCCTGAGCACCTGTGAGCAGTGTTGCACTGCTGCTCGCTGAGGACAGTAACTGGAGAACGATTCAGAGTCTCTAAAACACCAGAAAAGTCTCCAGTAACACCAGAAAGAGCCAGCAGATGTGGAAAGCTGCCAGATTTAGCAAGAAAGTCACCAAGTTGGTGTCGCACATCGGCAGTTGTGACGCATATTTTGGGCAACAAAGAATGGAACGTGTTTTATTTTAATGTTACAAGATCACCATAATCTTCAAATTTAGAACTAGATTTTAAAAACTAGCAAACTAACATAAAACTGATTTAAATTAAGTACTCATTATCTATTTTCCAAAGCCACAAGGAGCCTCAGGAGAGGTATGAAAGAGCCCCATGCGACTCCAGTTGCCAACCACTGGCCTAAGATGACCGTAAGTGGTTGAAAGAAAAACAAACAGAGCATCGTCCCCCCTAAAGCAGAATAATGATGAGGTGCGACCAGACCATTCTGCAGCACTGACTGGGAAGATAGGTTTGGCCATTTGTTTACAGTATAGTCAGAACTCTATCTTGCTTTCAAAGATTTAGTTACTTCATCTTTTAGCTGTGTAGGTCTGTTCTTATCAGCACTATTGACAAATGATGTATTTAACTTGATTTTTCAACAGCGGCACTAACAAGGCCTCATGCGACCGTACGGCACCGCATGATACGGTACAGTAGCCGACAAAGGAGAAACTGTTCCTCGAGCGAAAACCTCTAAATTCCTAACAGATTGCGCTTCTCTGGTTGAGGGCCTCGTTTTTTGGGAAGAGCAGCTGAAAGAAGCTTGTAACACCGCAGGATTTCTCTCAGGCCAAATACACTAACAGACGGACAATGGGGTCACTGATCTGAGTTTTACCTGTAACAGAGAAGCCACAAAGTCCTTATCGAAGGAGTCTGCGAATCACAGTGCGCCTCTTGTTCGCCGGCTTATGCTCAGCCAGGCATGATGGTGTACCACTTAGTTCTGTATTGGATCTACTACAAATGACAAGATCTTAAGAAAAGAAGCTCTTTTTTTTTTTTTTAGTACTGATAACAAAAATCTCATGTCTCATCTGCAAAACAAAGCAAATGACCTCACACAACACAATTCCTAAAATAAAGACATTTATTTTATTTTCGCCTCACAGGCTTTGAAACACCGCAGACAGAAACGCATTCGGCCCGAGACAAGCAAAGCAGGATAACTTCTGCAGATGTTATCTTCAGGAACGCCAGCCTCATTTATCTGTCATCCTCCTGGGGGTTCGGGGGAGCGTCTTTATCAGGGTTCCGCAGAAAGGAATTCGCAAAGACTGCAGATGAAATATGGACGGGTTGGTTTCAGCGGAATCACTACTGGCAGCCCTGAGAGGAGGAGATAATTACCACTTTGACAAGCTTTGATCACAGGTACAGTTATTCTCAGAATGTCTGTGTTGATAGAACAATGAGATGACGGCCTCGAAATTCAGATGAATTTGCCCTAGTTTTGGCTTTTTCTCTCTCTCTCTCTCTCTCTGTCTTTCTCATGCTTAGATTGTGAATAGAAGCACTGTCTCGCACATGAAGAGACAAAAACAACAAAATGAGGGTGGTTGACGTGGCATGGCTTAGATGTCCGTAACTCTCTTTTGATTTGTAGAAGTGGAGAAAGGCGATCCGATGATGGCTACTGTAATGTTGTTGGGGGGTGTGTGGGGATGGGGAGATATGTCGTGGGTAAGTCATCCACTTGTAAATTCTGTGGGTGGAATGAATCACTGCGGTTTCTCTTTTGTCAGGAGGCAGCAAATTATTCAATAAGATGACAGAGGGATCAGCGAGCCTTGAGCCGCAGTCGGTTTTTTAGCAAAGTAGGTGTGGAGTCATGAGGGGTAACGCTGGTGGGAAGAAGAAGGGAGAAAAAATACCAAGGTTGGAGATGTAACCTCACCACACAGAAGAAAGGTTCAGTTCATTGATATCTCTTTGAAAATGCATCCAGACCGCAGAGCAGCTCGAAAGCAAACAAGCCTCCCACACTACCTGCCTGGACTAAACTGAGATGCGGCATTTGCGAGCGGGGGCCACCCAGTTTTAGGAAGGAAGAGATCTTAGCGTGTTTGATGGTCAAACAAGTCAAATGAGTCAGGTTTTTTTCCTCTCTGACCTCAGACTGTAAACAAAGAATCTTTTGAGTTGCGCTTTGTTTACGTTGCAGCTTCTCATGGTTTGCATGTGTGTCCTGCAGGATTCATGTGTATTTCACCTCCTCCTGTATCCTGCTCATTAGTCCCGCGCTGATGCCGTTCTCCTGGAGGCTCAGATGCAGCAGCGGAAACTGCGTCCTGCAAAGCAACGCGCCCATGATGTCGTTTCCTCCCACGTCGCTGATGCCGTTCCTGTCCAGATCCACCTGCCTCAGACTCGCGTTCTCTTTCAGCATGTCGGCCAGCAGCCTCACCCCGGGGTCTCCCAGGTTGTTCTCATCCAGGATGATCTGGGTCAGTGAGCCGTTTCCTTTTAGGCTGTCGAAAAGTTCCTTCCACGCCGCCAGATCAGCGCCGCTGGTCTGAGCCAGCCCTAAGTACTGCAGATAGGAGTGGGATCTCACATATGATGCTAGCACCTTTACCCCCTCGCTGCTCAGGCCGTTTCCCCCGACGTCCAGCTCCAGAAGAGCAAAAGCCCTGAAAGAGCTCCACCCGGTGGGCAGCTGCAGTAACTGCTCCGACGGGAAAAGCATGGCCTGCTGGAGGGCAGCAGCAGCTCTTGCCGTTTGTTCCTGCAGCTCCACGATTCCGTTCAACAGGGTCAGAAGTCCGTGATCGCGCAGTTTGTTTCCAAACAAGCTGCAAAGAGAGAGAAAAAAAAAGGTAACCATGGAGATTTATTCCAGTCCTCCATTAACTGCATTCTGATATAAAGATTTCCCACATGTGACAAAAAAGCAGATTTTTCACACTGTATGCCAATATCTCGTATATATTTTCTATCTTCATGTGTGTAGAAAAATCTGTATTCCTAGTTTTTTTATGTGGCACCTTTAAAGATCATCTCAGGCTTTTGTTTTGTTTTGTTTTTTAACCTCCATAGAGTGTTTTTTATGTGTTGGAAGACACATCATGAGCAAAATAGACAGGCTTCAATGACAGTTATTTTATAAACTATACCAGTTTACCAAATGTTGCAAGAAACTCATATATTTACATTGTTTTCCTGCAGGTAATATTTGGATGGTATCTCGCGCGGTGATGCTCTCTAACAAATATTGAACTTAAGCCTGACGTAAAGACCACCTTCTGTAAAAATCCAGTTCTGTGCCTTGTTACCGTGGCTGTAATATATTTTATATATGCAAGCAGCCACATCATATTTCATACATATATCATATATCATATATATTACATTTCTAGCTTGAATATGGCTGAATTATTAATAACTGTGCAGCATAGACTAGTTTTACAATGTCTGAGTGGAGTCATACAGAGTTACATTTAGGTCAACTTCAATCAGGAAGGGATTATTTTAATGGAAAAACTAATGGAATATAATAGAATTGCATATATATAGCTTGCCCCTTTGCATTTTTTTTATTAAAATGGCATTTGCATAACACACTAAATAGTTTAGATAGGTTAGGGTAAGGTTTGGAGGGGGTATTAGTCGCAGCTACACGGGCTGCAGTTAAATAGCAAATGCAAAAACAAAAAAAAAAGTGTTCTCCTAACGTGGAAATGACTCAGTAACCAGATAGGGGCTTTAGGGATTTCAACACTTGTATGATAGTTTGAATCGATGCATTCAGGAGTACTGCTGAAATGTATAAATACATTTTTATTATTGTTTCATTCAAAATTTCTGTGTTTACAGGGACATGTTTAATTTTACTCTCTAACCCTGTTTAAAAAAAAAACAGTTTGTGATACATGTTAATTTCTGGAAAATCAGATGAGAAGATCAACGCCACTCTCTTGTTTGTCGGTTAAATATAAGTAGCACTAGCAGCTAGTTAGCTTAGCCAGCACAAGCACACACAAGTAACCTGTCAGACATTTCCCAGATGTAACAAAATCAGTCTACCAGCTCAGTACCGGCTTCTTTGTTTAATAAATCTGAAGTGTAAAAATGTTTTTATTCGCTTTTATGGGGCGTTGCGCGCTGAACTACCTCATTCCAGTGACCAGTAGCATCCCGTAGCCTCTGTCGGGTTGCCTGGCAACTGCTTCCAGCCAGTTGTACTAAGTTAAGCTCAGCTGTAGTCTTATATTGACCACGCAGGTACGAGAGTTGTATCAATCTTTTCCATTTCCTTCACAGAGAAATAGGCTTATTCCCCCAACATGTCAAACTATGTCACTGAACAGGCCGTTCATTTGTCCTGTATTCGATGCGCGCTCGTGGTCGCGCTCTTTCCTCATATGTGTCAGCGCACACTTTAACTTTCTAAATCTGTCGGTATTTCTCTGAGCCAATGTCACGGAGACAAGCTCGAGCACACTTACTGTATTTTGTGGTAGAAAAAAGGAAATAATTCAGAAAGGTAAGGCTCTGGAGGCATTCCTTTGTTCACATAAAAGAGATGGATTGTGCAATTCAACAGTGGAAAGCAATGATTTTTTTTATTTTTTTTTTACCGCGTAGACCGTCCTTGGATGTGTTGCGTCTTTTTACTGTCTCTTCGGTTCTGTTATTTTCTTTTCTGCACTCATATTAGAATGCTTTTAAATGGCTCTTGGATATGCGTGTTTCCAGTGGGGGTTTTTTTTTTTTTTCCTGAATTCTTTCTCAGTTTCTCATGTGAAGCGGCTCAGTGGACTTACTGCAACCCTTTGACCTGAGGCTTCACTCGGAGAACGTCCAGCAGGATGTGAGCCCCGTAGGGCCCGATGAGGTTGAGGTTGAGGTTGAGCAGCGTGACCTCGGACGGGCTGCTCTTCAGCGCCGCCGCCAGGCTCAGCAGAAGGTCGTCCGTCAGGTCGGTGTTCCTCAGAACCAGCTGCTCCACCTCGTCTGACCTGCTCAGCACCGCCATCATGGCGTCAAGCTACATTTACAAAACCGAGAGAAAGCCACAGAAGTGTTTGAATGTTATGTTTGAATTCGGTTTGACTTGCTGTGAGACATTTCATTTCCAAAAGGTCGTCTTATCCCCGGTATGCATTTTTAGAGTTTGTCTGCTGTTCTTCTGAAAGATTTTAGAAGGCCAACAGGTTATATAACTGTGAAAAAGAAGTTGCTATGTAGTCACTGATTTTATTTTGAATGTTTTTTTTTTTTCTGTTCTGTAATCCTTACATGAGAATGCAGTCCTGCAAAGAAGTGATACAAACAGAAATATCTCATCTAACTTCTAGTTCACCTCAATTACCAGACAGCTCAAGTTTCCATAAAATGCAGAAATCGCATTTTGGAGCACAGACAGATTATTTTGTCCTTCATACAGAAATACATTTAGCATCCCGGCCCTGAGCGTTGCAAACATTAAGTATTTACTGTTTTGTACGTGCGAGCAGCAGAGCTTCAAAATGTGCCGTCGGTCGGGAAGGAGACGTGATCGAGGCAGGTGCTGGAGGTTTTCTAAACACAGCGGCGAGATGAGAGTCCAGAGAGACATATGGTCTGGCTGTCGGCCACGTCCACTGGGCCACTTTGCTAGACCTTGAGGAATTTTTCAGGCACCGTTGGAAGCTTTCTCATCATGATCGCTTTGACCGAGCCGAGCTCCTGCGTGCCCCAGATAAAACTCAGTGACCATTTGTTACAGCCATTTGTCTGATAATGTTCCAAACTTTGCAATATCCTGTTAGAATAGAATTAATCTCTAGTGAAATAATCAAAGTTTTTATCAAAGAATCATTACACAGCCAAGATATGTTTCCATTTTTATGATATTGTGGTAGATTTGTGGCATTTTGAACATTATGAGGTATAAATCATCAGCCTCATCCTATTTAAACTACATTAACTATAAAATTTGCATCTTGAGTTTTTACTTTTGTCATTTCTATTCCAATGTCCTTTCTCCTGTGGCATCATGGATACTTTTTTTAGTTATTAGTATAACTTTCCTATTTAGACTAAAAGCTAAATAGTCAATCATGAACAGGAAAATATGATTTGAATATGGCATGCAACAGTGGTCCACTGCCAAACCTTGTTCAAACCCGCAAAAGTAAAACAAATGGAGTTCTTTTGGTGCAAAGAGTCTTAAAGTTTCCAGTGTGTATTTGGAATATTGTTACGTGATGGTGCATTCATTAAAACATACAGTGTCTTGGGTTTGAATCCAAAAAAAGTAAATGTGTGTGTGAAAATATGGATCAGTTATAAATAGAAAGAAACTTATTAAATCCTTATGTTTGAGTATTTCTCTCAGTTAAAACACCAACACTAAACATTAAAACATTAAAACCACTGACAGCTAAAGTGAATAATATTATTCATGTTATTAAAATGCAATGCTCTGCTGGGATATCTTACTTTGATATGCACCACCCAACTAAACATTGTTCCAGACCAAGCACAGCATGGCAACAACACCTCCCTAGTTGGACAATGCAACACACCACAAAAACTGCTTCGCAAAGGCTCAAGGAACACACCGAAGAGCCCGAGGCATTCGCCAGGCCCCCAAACTCTCTAGACCTCCATCTGTTGAGCATCCACAAGATGCACTGAAACAAATCCGATCCATGGAGGCCTCATCCTGCAACCCACTGGACCCAAAGAATCTGCTGCCAACATCCTGGTGCCACAGGATGCCCACAAGAAGTGTCTATGCTCCAATAATCAAAGCTGTTCTGGAGACTTAAGGAGAACCTGCACAATATTTTTCAGGTGATTTAATACTGTGGCTGATCAGTATATACAGACAGATGATAAATTAAAGGAAAAACTTTAGTCAGTGAGTGGAGAAGCACAATAAATGCTTCCACAAAGGTGCAATTAGGTAATTGCATCCAGTCGTGCTCTGTGACATGTACAAAGATGCTGAGCAGAACCTGTTGGTCAGGATTTTGCATCAAGATGGCAAACGGAAAAGATGTCTCTGAGAGAGAGTTAAATGTTGAGGCACGGATGGCAGGAGCTGCTAAGAAAGCTCAAACGCAACATCTGGATTTAAATCTGTGGGTGCAATATTTTGTCACTGTTACTGTTTCCACTATTATTGTTGTTGTTGTTGTTATTACTAATATTGCACTGTGCTGCTACTGTTGTTGTGCAATGTATATATACACATATATATTTATGTACATAGCTATTTATTATGTTCTTTATATATATATAATGATACCTTTATATTTATATACTCAACTATATTTATATCTATCATTATTATTTGCATTGCTATTATTACTATTATTATTATTATTACCAGTATTACACTGTGCTGCTGTTCTAACAGTTTGTTTCCTTTGTTTTTCTTGTCTACTGCTCTTTTTTCTTGATTGATGTGTGCTACTGTCTCTGTCGGTGTTGTGTTGTTGCAAATACAACAATTTCCCTGAGGTACACCTACCAAAGGATCAATAAAATTATATCTAATCTAATCTAATCTAATCTAATCTAAAGACATCGACAACTAGAGTTGGACAGTGTGGTCAACAGCTCATACTGGATGACTGTCATGCTTGTGCATTACTGAAAAGGAAAAAGTTGACCAAGAATGTCAATGAGATTGTATGTCAAAGATACCCACTGACAATCGCATAGAGAGGGATATTATAGAAGGGTTGCTGTGAATGAACCTCTCGTTAAAAAGATAAATGTGTTTTTAAAAGTTTGTAGCAGAAGAGGAAAGTAAAACAGACAGAACAGCCCTTTTTTCCTCCTCAAAGGAAGTGTAGACAGGAAGTGAGGTGTTAAAGCAGGAACACCTGTTTGTGACAAACAAAGGAAGCATGAAGAACAATGGAGTGAAGGGAAAGTTGGGAACAGGAGATTTCAGAAAGACTAATCCAGCTTCTGGTCGTCTTTGCTTCAAATTGGACGTATTAAAGTCAATGGAATGGCTGTAAAACCCAGAACCAGCTGGACATGTGACATGTGGTCCCAAAGAAACTGTGAGCTGATCCCAGAAGCAGGACTGGATGAACCTCTTTCCACCAACTCTCGATTTCATGGATGTCTGTTGAGATAAGTCTCCTTTATTTCTTACCAAATCTCCTCTCCTTAGGCTATGTTATCCCTTTGCCTGGCCTTAGCTTTAGCCCCTCACCAACGCTCTCACACCTCATTTACTGGATCCTGAAATGGAATTATTTTGTGTTTTTCTGATTTTTAGTTGGGATTCTGTTGATTGAATAGACTTTTGTCTGAAACATTTCTGTGATGAAATTGTTGACTATGGTTCTTTTCTATCTTGTGTGGTTTTTGTATTTATTTTTGTACCTAGGGAGTTAACAGGACTGTCCCTTTAAATTAGTTGCGACAATCTGTTTTAAAGTGACAGGAGAAGATCTTTATCCCCTTGTCTGGCATGACTCATTTTGACTAATTGGAATATTAGGGAAACCCCTTTGCTACAGATTCAGTGAGGCGCTGGTCTACATAGTGGCACATGGTCCACACTTATACATCACCTTTTAACTTTAAATTCTAAAAAAAGTGCTTTGCAGTATGTTTCCAATTCACCCATTTAATGGTGGCAGAGCTGGGATGCAGTATCTTGCCCAGAGGTGCTTCAGTGCTTAGAGGGGCCACGCTTTAAACCGCCAACTTTGCAATTAGTGGACAACCTCGTCTATCACCTCAGCCATGGCCGGCCTCATGTTTTGTGTACATCAAGGTAATGGTACACACATGAATGCTTTATTCCTACAGTGAGGAGAATCGGTGGCTTTGTTATGCTGTGGGGGGCATTTTGCTGGCATAGTTTAGAGGGTGAAGTTTCTCTGAGTGATCACCTTTATCCTTTGATGAAATATTTCTCTCCTGATGGGAGCGATCTCCTCCGGGACGACAACGCCTCCACCCAGAGGGCACCGGGGATCAGCGAGCGGTGTGATGAGGATGAAAACAATATGAATCATAGGCTGTGGTCACCAGCTCTCAAAGCAATCGAGCAGCTATGAGAGTTTTTGCGCTCTCCGTCACTATTATTAAAGCACAAAACAAAGGGAATATCTTTTGGAAAATGGTGTTTTATCCCTTCCAGTAGAGCTCCGGTAACTTGGAGTCAATGTCAAGGTGTCTTGAAGCTGTTCTGGTGCTAAATGATGACCCTGCACCTTCCAAAGACATGTTCTGTTGATTTTTGCTTTAATTTGTCACTGTGTATTGGGGGGAAAAAAACTGTACGTTCAGCACTCAGTGGGGCATGTGGTACTTTAAAGGGCAGTTGTTGACACTTTATTCTATTATTTGTCAGTTAAGTTATTGGTTCTAACACAAATTAAAGCCCACTTCTGCATAATGTGTGAATGCGGCTGTTTCAAGGGCTTTTGCCAGTGATTTGATGCAAAGAGGGCTTCTGGCAATAAAAACAGATTCACCACAGTAATTTGTGTTATACACACACCTGAGCCTGCAGGTCTTGTTCTTTAACAGGCTCCTCGCTGCCAGCCACGTCCTCCTCCTCCTCCTCCTCCTCCTCCTCTGGCTCTCCATCAGGCTGCTGGACGGTGTCACTTTCGGCACTGAGCTCCACATCTGAGCCGCGAGCTTCGGGGCACGTTGACAGCCTCTTCTGGAGCCGGCACCTCTCCAGGACTTGGCATGCGGAAAGGCAATTAAACAACTCAGGTGCAATAAAAATGTCTCTCCTACAGCCAAGTGCACACAGTGATGCTGATACCCGCTGTTAATGTGAGCACGTAAATAACAGAGCCTAAAAATCTGGGGCCGTCTGAGCGATTGAGAAAGCAGATCTGCGGAGATTTACGCACGCAGGTTCGTGTGCATCTCTTTGAACAATGTCTGCATAACCTCTGCCACACGTCATCCATCTCTCTTCAAGCAGACGTTGCTCAATGCATCACTTTCTTCCAAAAGTCAACCTTTTTTTTTTTCTTTCTGCTGGAGCGTATTATGTAAATCAGCAACAGCACTCCAGGGGATTCCAGTTCGTTCCGACGGAGCTGCGGTTTCTTTACTCACTGTTTGCCTTGAACCAGTGGTGTTTGTTTGGGCCCTGCTTCAGCGCTGCACTCATTTCCACACATTCTTCATAGAAGTCCTTCAGTCTTTCCCCATCTCTGTTTTTCCCATTTGATCCCGGGTCCTTCTGTTTCTCTGCGTTCTGCTTAGTCAGTGCTTCCTCATCCTGCAATGAATCTTTAAACAGAAACACTCTTGTACTTTTCCCTTTTTTTTTTCTTTTTCTTTTTCCCCCCACAAGGAATATTAAATGGAAACAACACATACAGATGGCTTGAAGGTCATCTGTATCTTTTGCTTGCAGAAGGTTTCATCCCCCTTCTATTTTTCCATCCTCTCTCACAGGAATGAAACCAGCTAAAATGAGTCAAACAGCGCTCACCGACAGCTTTCCTTGTCATGTTCGACGGCTGCTGCTCCGTCTGCGGCGCCGTGACATTGCTGCTTGTTTTGTCCCGTTTCTGCTCCCGTCTGGTGGACGTCGCTCGCTCCTCACGCTTTTCTGCCACCGTTGACCTTTCTGAGCCCTCGCTGTCTTCTCCCTCTTCCCCTCTGTTACTTCCAGCTGTCTTGCCTTTGCTCCCTTTCTGATTAGTTTGACCCTTGCGTCGCTTCTTCTTGGAGGTCTCTTTAATTCCGGCTACGGCGAGGTCTTCGCTGTCTGTGGACCCACCGCCGCCTTCTTTGATGTGTTTTCTTGTCCTCCTCACCGATTTTTTCGCTGGTTTGGCCGGGATAAAAAGAGGGGATGATGGACATGACTCGATGGTGCCTGCTTTGGAGACAGAATGAGAGGGGAAAGAGGAAAGAAAAAAAAAGCTTTGTGGGAAACTGTGTCTTTAAACTAGTCCGTTCAAATCAAGGACAGTCGCAAAATGTTGATGAATAAGCTTAAGGAAGTAATGGAAAATTGAGATCCTCATTTCCAGGCTTTGTACCATCGCCAGGGCTCTGCTCTAGAGGGAGAATTAAGTTCTCTTTTGTGCCGTTGTTCAGCTGTTGGCAGGAGCTGTATTTGTTTCGCAGACTTGTACATCTGAAAAAGAAGAAAAATGTGCTTTCGTGATGACTCATATTTCCACCACCAACATCATTCCCTCGTGTCATACAATATGCATCCTTTTTCCTCATCTGTCGACCCACAATGCATCATCTCTGCAGAGCAATGGGTTTACCCGGCCTGTTTTGACTGCTACTAATTTCTAATTTTCTGCCAATATTGCGCCGCGCGTCTCCCGGAGGATGAAATCTGACCTGTAGCAGGGGATCCCACCAGCCAGCCAAGCCAATCTGAAGCAGCTTTTCCTGCCCTGCTGGAAGCCGGGAGCGTAGCGGTACTCGCAGCAGGAGCTGATTCTGGCCACCATGATGCTGTTAACGTACAGCGTAGCACTGAAAGGGTAACCTCGGTGTCTCTGAGACACAAACTGGAACTGTTCTACAAGACACAAGGGGGACAAATGGAAAAGAAAATCAGGTTGTTTTTTTACCTTGTTAGCATGTTCATGTGGTGTTACTTATAGGAACAAGCAGTCGACACTGGTTTTCACTTTGAGACTGCAGTGGACCAAAAACCTCGAGAACCAGTCCTGTCAGCCTGGAGGGTGAGACTTTTCATATCCTTCTTCAGAATTGGTTTCTTGTCAGAACATGTGTGGCTGAAACACTCCAATATTATAAATTGTCATTGTGTTGTATAGAGTAGTTTTTGTACAGCACGGCGACATTTGAGGTCGGAAACATACGACCCAACATTTCTCCTAAACTAATAGCAGCCTCCAAAAGGAAAAATAAACTGGAAAGTACATATAAAATCTTTGTTAGTATGGTGATCAGTGGTGCCATCATTCCACCAGACCACCTTTGTTCCAATAACGTTCTGGGATGTCTTCGAAGTTAAAGCTAGTCTTGCGTAGCCAAACCACTCGGTCTGACTGCACCTCATTATCATTTTGATGTGAGGTGTTTGTATTTCTTTAAAGTAATCACATCTGTCCTGGGGGGAGCTAAATGAAAGATGCAGTGACAGTATTCCTGCAAAGGAGTTGGACGTTTGCATGCAAGGAGGCCAGTATTGTCATGAATATGGATGTTTCACTGAAATAAACTTGCAGGTCTGCGGCATGAATCAAATCCTCTGCAAAACTTGAAGTCTTCAGTGTGGGAGGGTGCTGCCTGGGGGCGGTTGTTGTTTCTCAAAGGGAAGAGAATTTTGGAAACGGTAACATGTCAATAACGGAAAGGTAGAGGGTGGAGAAAACTACATGAAACGCACAACCAGTGCCAGGTTTATACCTGCATCCGGTGAGTCAGACTGAGTTCAAACTGGCCGATCAGGTCAGAGCTAGAATAGAGTTGACAAAGTAAACAACAAATACAAACAATTTTCTAAAAATCCTTGAGTTCATAGATCCATTAGCAGAGATCAATACTGAACCTTTAAAATGAACAAAATCTTTGTGCTTCCTTCGATATTTAGTTAAATTACTTTGGACAACATGCATGAGCTTCTGCCTCCTCATCTACCACATGCAGCAGAGGCTTTCTTCTTTTAAATACATTGTGTTCGTCTCCCAAACAAATAAACTTCACTTTAAGCTGCCTCTAGTTACTGGACTTATAGAAATAAAATCACAAAAACAACATAATAAATTTCAATAAATATCCACCTTTCCACACAGAGAGGCTTGCAGTCAGAGACAGAGTTCATGCTTCCCAACATGAGTATTTCTGCAAACATGTATGGCTGAATTATTCCAGCATTACAACATGCTATTGTCTTGTGTAGAGCAGTTTTGCAGAGTTGTAGGTGGAGGTAGGTGAGGTAGAAGCAGGGATTTCATAGATCTACACCTTATAAAGGAAGCAATGTTGCACAATCTAGTTAATTTTAAGTCACAAAGGGGTCGCTTTCATGGAGAAAATGTCTAAATATGTCATTTTTATTCAACAGAGATGAGCTTTTAGAGGTTTAGTCGATAACCAAAAAAGGACTTTAAGGCTGCAAATGATCAAGTTTGAGCCTGCTTATATAAAGTCTGATTTGGCAGTGGTTTCTGATAACAAAACAGTCGGTAGAGAACAGGCTGCATATTAAAGAGAATTCAGTCTGCTGCTGGTTCAAACTGTCGTGTCCAGTTTAGGCCCAGAAGCACTGATTATAAGGCTAACAGCTCAGCAGCCACCTGTTTGGAGCTGAGTCTCCACATCCAGGTTGTTTCTGTGCTTTTGACAGAAGCTTTTTTATCAGGCATCAACATATTGTATTTCACTGTCAAGCTGATAACAGTGTTTTCAGTCACTAGTGATGGAAATTATGCTGCAAAAAGTTGTTTGTTTTTTTTGAAAATGATGCTGAATTTAGTTTTTGGGATTTAGTGTCTTTTCATACATACTCGGCACCTACTCTGAGGAAATGTCTCCATTTTTGGCA
>NW_007577802.1:879013-886849 GCF_000690725.1 Stegastes partitus | reverse complement strand
AACAATAACGTCACATTATCTTTCAAAGACACCAGAAATTAGACCTTTTCATGAATCATTCAGGAGCGATCAAGTGGGATAAGTTTCAAAGGAGAAGCGAGATCTGAAGACTTTTATGCTGCTCTGCCATCATTACACTTTTTTCATTGGTTTCTCAAATGAGAAAATGATGATTTAAAAAAAAGGAAAAAATTCTTGTGACTGTTTTTTCTTTTTAAAAAAAACAGTTCAAGACAAGGTCAGCAAAAAATAAATAAATATAAAGCTAAAAATATCTGCATGGTATCTTATAATAAGGGTCAGTGAGGACATTTTAGAGTTTTTTATTCTCCAGGAATAGATTGAAAAATATGATGACAAATGAAAAAACACAACATAATACTGTAGCAAATGTAAGTAGGTACATATAGTGGTAAATAAATGTAATAAAAGTAAATAAAAAGTCCTAAAGAAAAACTTTTCTTGATCCTATATTTACTCTCGACGTTGTGCTTCTGTGCATTGTCTCCTCGTTCGCTTCATTCCCGCAGAGGATTTTGTAAACACATCACACGCTCGGTTTGAAGCAGAAATCCATAACCTCTTTCTTGTACGTCTGCCTGACATTGTGATTCCCTCCCCGGAGTGACGGCAGTACAGTGTGTATCAACATGTAGCAGCTGCAGAGATGAAATAACTTGTCTTGTCTGCTCACTTTTTTTCTTTATGTGATGGTAGCGCATCAGGTCACACATCAGGCTTGTTTCTTGTTTTGTTTTGTTTTTTTCTATTCTTCCTCTGTTCACATACCGCCTCAGGCCAACGTCCTCGTCGTTCTCATTACGCTTTGAGGGCAGATGGGTAATTAAACGTGCGGCGAAAGCTGATTTCGCTCACGTAGCCAAGCCCTGTTTAACGCGGGAAAACACCTTAATTTGTCCTGCACGCGGTTGTGAACAAAGACGTTCAGGATTTCTGCACCATTGTCGGCCATTTTTAAAAAATAATCTCCCAGCTCCTACCTCCTGGAGTCACCAGGCCTTTAAAGACGCAGACGTTCTCCCCTCCGTTGACCTGCTGCAGCACCTTCAGCTCGTCCTGAGTCGAACCTCGGTGACCTTGTCCCAGGTAGGTCATCGTCACGGTGACGTTGGATTTCTTTGCCTCCCGTTGTGCCTTTAGGTTACTCTGACATAAAGATAGAAGAACAGGGAGTCAACAAGAAGGTACAAAGGCATGTCTGAATTCATGGAACTGGAAGTTTAATAGTCACCTTACCTGTTTTTTAGGGCAACCTCCGTTTTCTTGTTTTGTTTGTTTGTTTTTTGCAACTTATGTCAGATCTATTATTTAACTTAGTCCAGTGTGACATATTTTTGTGTGTTTGCTTTGTAGTATTGTTGATCACAGCTGCTTTCTCTGATTTTGAATCTAGAGATGTGGGTCTGACAGTTATATTTTTCCTTCATTAATTTCTGATTTTAACATTTCTTTTATTTGAGCCGATATTTTACATTTATTTACTTATTTATTTACTTATTTATTTACTTATTTATTTATTTATTTATTTATTTATTTATTTAATGGTTTGTGCCGTATAGATTGAAAAGTTTTTTTTAAATTTGTTTTTCCTATTACATACATAATCACCTACATGTGCTGATTTTATCTGACACCTTCTCCTACAAATATTGCCATATATGTTAGATTATTTGGACCATTAGAATTTTTTTTCTAATTTCTTTAAACACCAGTGTAAGTCTGCTTCATTTAGTTTTTTCTCTTTTTATTTTCTTATTTTTTTAAATTCATTTAAATTCACAGTATGTTCGAGTATAATCTGTGTTTTTCTTTATAATTCTTCAATTCTCCAAAATATTTTTTGTTCTTTTTTAAAAAAAAATTTTAATCTGCATTCTGCAATAAATTAACTTTAGAGAGTTTTGAGAAAACACAAAATATGACAGAAGACTGTATCTGGTAACAGAACAAATTATAATCAGTAAAACAATCAGGGACAAGCTTGCTGTCCTAGGATGGACCCGCTATTGTTAGTTTTTGTTTCGATTTCATTCGTACATTTACGGTATTGTCAAGGTCAGGGATGCATAAAATGAAACACTAAGTTTTATAGAATACTGTTGGATTAGGAGCAGTCGACTGCCAACAGCTGTTAAAGAAGAATTCAGGTTTATTTTAAAAATCTAGCAATGGCTTGATTTTGTTTATGCATTCTAATTACGACATGTTTTTTTATTTAAAAAAACAACAAAAAAAACCCCACACACATCAGCTCACCTGCTTTTTCGGGTGATTTCCTGCTTTTTGAGACGTAACCGAGGAGAAAGATCCTCTCCGCTTGTCGTACAGGTAAGGGCAGGACTGACTCAGAGTCCCTCGGATTGAGTTCAGACTGGAAGCCTTTGTTGTTGTGATGGCTGGGAGGTAAACGTCACCTTTTCCATGTCTGCCACGATGAACTGTTGGCTCATCCAGCTGTAAGATTTCACAAAAAAATCACACTGAGCTTGGCTTTGTTGGCTTTACATTGCATGTATTCTACTAATCTTCTGAGAGCTGCTCACGAATATGACTTTTAAAGGATGACATGGTTCAGAAGTCTGCTGCGCAAAATAAAACATTCCTCCTACCGGTTGTCTCTGCGAGCTACAGCTGTAAAACATGATTTAATACAGTCCTTGTTCTGTGTCAGTGTGTTTGGTTTTGCCTGTACTCAGCTCTCTCCTCTCTCTGTCTGTTTGTACTGCTCTTATTGGAGTTTCATACCATTTTTCATAAGACAACTAACAGGGGTTTAGACACCTACAGGGAACCCAAGCAGAGGTAAATTCAATCATGTTGCATACATGCATACATCTTTTGCCTGACAATGACTTTCGGGCAAACAAAAGAAAGGACTGCTGTGTATATGCTCAGACAGTTATATGGTTCTAGTGTATATTTATTTAATATACAGTCAAATGTATTCACACCTTCCCTTTAAAGAAGGAAAACAAACAGCCGTCACTGAAATAGTTTAATAATTGCTGTTTTTTTTTTGTTGTTTTTTTCCACCATTCTTCAGCAGTGTCTTCTTTTTTTACTTTATTATTTTTTAGCTTTTTTTTTTTTATTACTTTTTTTTTTTTTTTGTTATTTGAGTGACTTTTGTGAATTTTGCCTTTTCTTTAATGGAAGAGTGTGAATACATTTGAGGACGACTGTATGCTGCATTTCTGCGCAAATGGTTATTAAATCTAAACTGCAATTATTGAAACTCAGCCCTTCTCTATGGGAAACATGCCACAGCTGTTAAATATACTAATATTTGAAGAAAGTGCATCACAGAGGAATTCCTGTCTTTTATGCCTCTGCTAGATTCACTAGTATTTCTGGATATACACGCCTCCTTCTCCTTCTCGTTCTACCACAGAGCACCAAGTTTTGTTACAAATCTTAAATCTCCTTTTCACCGTTGCAGGAGGATGTTTTCTTTGCTACCTGGACTTTTTCCTCCTGTTTGTTCCCTAAGCTGCACCGAATTGGGCCAATTTGCTCAGAATCTGGTGCTTGAATCCTTAAGAGCTAAACTCTGACCCTGTTTGATCATCGTCACTGATGACTTGTGATATAATGCAGTTTTAATCTGTGTGTGAACTGTATTTACCGGTAAATTTGTGCTACTGCCTGTCTTGCTTTATCTAAATGAACTTTTTTTTTCTGCTTAAATGAATGTAAAATTACAAAATACATGTAATTAGTGCGACCAAATGTTACACTAACAAACAAGAATCACACATGAAAATATAAAGGAAGTAACGTTAACTAGGATTTGACTGGTTTTCTCAACATGTTTCATCTGCAACCTTTATACAAAAGTCCTGCTGTGCACTTCACTTCAGCATTAAGAGCTCTACCTCCTCATTATTTATGACAGTGTTTCTACTTTTCTATCATTTTTTAAAGACTTGTTCTCTTTTATTGCCATTGCACAGCGTTGAGAACTTTGCATCTCACTGCACATCCTGTTGAGCACGGGAAGAACTGACACAAGCAGGAGCAACTTGCAAGCAACCACCTGCATGGAGGATTTTATCTGATGCATTCTTTCAGAAATATTACTCAGGTTATCTGGACCACAATTACAGTTTTAAAGCTTTAAACACCAATATGGTGTTTCATGTAGTATTTTCCTTTTTAGTTGGATTATTTGTTAATTTATTTAAATTAAATTCAATCCCTTTATTGTTTGGATGATTTGCTGCTCCACAATATTCCTGTGCAGCACCTTGATGTGTTAATACAATATGTGTGGGTATAATCAGCATTCTGTAAAACTCTGCAACTCTCTGAAGTAGTTATTTATTAATGAATACATTTAGAATTCAGACAGGCAAATGTAAAATACGATAGGGAATGGTACATTTTTTTTTAAAAATCTAATAAAGACTTGATTTTATTTGTGTATTTTAAATGCAACATGTAAAAATGGCAGCATCTCTGGCTGTAGTAGCAGTAATAGTAGTTTAAAGCTTTGCTGACCTTGTAGATCTCCACAGTATCCGGATTCTCCAGGAGCAGCAGTTTGCTCTTTGCTCTAATCAGACTGGCGATGGAGCGAATCATCTTAGCGTCTCTGGGCTGAGCCGGGATCTGTTGTACAGAGAAACAACAAAACAAGAATGTTCAGGTGCACAACGTTCACAGTAAACACGGATCAGAAACATGCTAATCAGGCGCTTACAGGCGTATCTCTGCCTCCTCCATGAACCCCTCTGTAGAACAGGTCCTGGAGCAGAGTCTGGCTGTTTCTCCTGATTCTTCTCATTGATTCTTTCTGATACGACTCCATTGAATCTGCAGCTCAGGCGGAAACAGCAGCACGTGTGTTTTAACATACAGTCCACACTTCTGTTTACGCTCTAGGGTTACATTTCCTGCTTTTATACTGACTTAAATGAGCAAAAACAACTGTTTAGATACCTGGAAAGGTGCTGTGCTGACATTGCAGTAACAATGAGGTGGAAATAAGGCGAAAATTAAATTGCTATTTGAGGATTTATTTGATTTTATGTTCTTCAAATCAGACAGTGAATGCATCTGAGGCACATCTGCAGTTGCATCTGTAGTTTCTTTGCAGGTGGTGACATAAAAATCCACAGTATTCCACAGAAAAGAGCAGACCTGCAATGCAAAACTGCACACAACAGCACCTCACATTATCAAATAAACACGAGCCATGAAGAGCACAGCCTCAAAGTCGACGATGCAGACTTCAGCAGACTTTTTAAGTTAGTTTTGAAAGTGCTGATCGAACTGCAGCCCCTCACATCATCAGACAGGCGAGTCCATCGATTTTTGTGGCTGTTACAGAGAAAGCTGATTGCAATCCGGCGTAGAAGATATTCTGGCGGATTTAATGCAATTTACCAAGCGAGCATAAACAAAATCGCGCTGTAGATGATGGACGAAGTCTTTTAGAGTTTTAGGGATGATTTTGAAATCGTTTAGAATTCAGGAGGCACGAAGAAGCGCATTGAGTTTTAGTGTCGAGTTAATAGAATTTGCTCGGATAAAATGCCAAGATATCACCTTGGACTGACAAGTGGGCAAAAAAGTCTGAGGTTGTTATTTTCCTGTTATTACCTCACTCAGCTGTCATATAAAATACAATCTGATGATGATAGAACAGAAGTTGTGTGAGAAATTAAATGAGAACTTAGAGTCGTGAATAAAAGTTTCCAAGGGTGTGTATCAGGGCAGTGTGGAGTTTCCAGTGACCGCTAGAACACAGAATGTTCTACGACTCTCTGTCACAAAATCAATCATGTATTTTGGTTCCTTCATAGATTTATTAGAGGTCTCCTGGGAATATGTCAGAATCTATTGGGTCAAAAATATACGTACAGCATTGCTACCTAGGCGCAGTTGGTAGCGCTGTTGCCTCACAGCAAGAAGGTTGCCGGTTCGTGTCTCGGTGGGGGCACCGGGATCTTTCTGCGTGGAGTTTGCATGTTCTCCCCGTGCAGCGTGGGTTCTCTCTGGGTTCTCCAGCTTCCTCCCACACAGTCCAAAAACATGGTGTGAATGTGAGTGTGCTTGGTTGTCTGTCTCTAAGTGTAGCCCTGTGATAGACTGGTGACCTGTCCAGGGTGTCCCCTGCCTTCACCCTGAGTCAGCTGGGATAGACTCCAGCCCCCCCGCGACCCTCGTGAGGATTAAACGGTGTATAGATAATGGATGGATGGATGGATGGATGGCATTGCTACCTAACACTAACATTTCAACCTCAACTCTGCATTTTTTTTGTAGCCGTCCACAATCTTCTGGTTGCATCTTTGAGCCTCCTCTTGACAGAATTGATGCAGTTATACAAAACTTGTTGGCTTTCTGGTAGGTTTCTTCAGTACAGTCCACAGGTTCTTGATTGAAGTCAGGATCAGTAAACCAGTCTAAAACCTTCATTCTAGCCTGGTCTAGCCATTTGTGTTCTATTTTCTTCTGTGTTTGGGGTCACTGTCTGACTAGAACACCATTTTTTTTAGATGATGATTTTTGGTTTTCTTGAAGAATGTGACAGTAATCCATCCATCCATTATCTATACAACGCTTAATCCTCACGAGGGTCATGGGGGGCTGGAGCCTATCCCAGCTGACTTAGGGTGAAGGCAGGAGACACCCTGGACAGGTCACCAGTCTATCACAGGGCTACACTTAGAGACAGACAACCAAGCACACTCACATTCACACCTACGGACAATTTAGAACCACCAGTTAACCTCAACATGTTTCTGGACTATGTGGGAGGAAGCTGGAGAACCCGAAGAGAACCCACGCTGCACGGGGAGAACATGCAAACTCCACGCAGAAAGATTCTGGTGCCCCCACCGGGACGCAAACCGGCAACAGTGCTACCAACTGCGCCACCCTGCAGCCCCGTGACAGTAATCGGTCTTCTTCATTATTCCATTTACTTTGCATAACACACCGGTCCCACTATTTTGGAACCTTTGTCATATTTCCAGAAGACCTACACTAAATCTATGAAAGAACCAAATCACATAATTGTTTTTTGTGACAAAGATAAAGTTTCCAGAGTTTTAGGAGTCACTGGAAACTCAAGACTGCATTGATACACACAGTCTTCACAAGGGTACGTAAACTTTTGTTCACAACTGTATGTGGAAGAAAGATCTTTTTTTTTTTTTTTTATCTGAGTCAGCAGGATGTGGAATATAATTCAGTCAGGCAAGGAAGATATAAAGTCGTGAGATGAGAGTCTGGAGTTGAGAATAGATTGAGACTGGAGCTGTGGGGGTCACCGTCTTCGCTGGGAGTTCATTCCTCATTCTGGTTTCCTCCTGAGGGAAATCTAGATTAACATGACACCGATCTTTTGGTTTTTCCACTGTTGACTAACAAGCCTCCATTGTTTCGGTGCGCAACCCCGTCGGTGAATTGCAGTATCTGTAATCTAATCTGTGCGTCTGCGGCCGTGTCATCTGCAGAGAGAGGAGGCGGCAGGCAGGCAGCCATCTCCTGAGATTAGCGGCCTGCAGTCTGTATGCATGAACGCACCTCGGCCTGGGATGGTGGATGGAGGAGAAAACGTAAGAAGTTTGCTTTGTTGTCAATCCAGCTTATTCTCCTAACGGCTGTTGCAATCAAAACGTAATTAATTATGCGTTTGTGTGACTTTTAGTGGCTGGAGAGCACTTTTGCAGTTTCTACCAGAATGCTAGCACAACAAATACGCAGAAGAAACAATATATAAAGACTTGTGTTGCATGATGTTGTAGCTGCATTTGAGATGTGCAGCATCCTGTTATCTGGTTTAGCTTTTGTTTTAAGGCCTTT
>NW_007577802.1:874956-878687 GCF_000690725.1 Stegastes partitus | reverse complement strand
AACTCTGTTGAGAAGAGTTTTATGAAATGATTCACTCAATGCCTGTGACCAAAAATACTGACGATACATGAATAAGATATTACTATATTTAATTGACTTAAAAGTAGCTATATATCTTAGTAAAAGTGCAAAAATATTATTATAAAACTGTTATTAAAGCACCAGGAGGAGGGAGGTATGCTAATGAGTGTTCAGCGTTTTAATGTTGCAGGTGAACATTTATATGAAAATAAATGGTAAAACATTTTTTTAATATGAATGGATTTTTTTTTTCTTTTTTGCAAATGCAGCGAGCTTTATGCATTCACAATCTAGGATTTTATCCTTGCTATGTACATATATTTTTGTTATATCTATGATTCTTATTTGCCATTTGCTGCACTGTTTTGTGCTCCCCGTGCCTCCCTGGCTTCTCTTTTTGTGCCAAACTATTTGTCTGATGAAGGTTTAATGAAGGCAATTTTGCAAGTTAGACATTGTGAAACTTTTAAGCCATCTGAAGCAACAATTATATTTGAAAAGTAGATCAAATGTATTCTCAGTGCAGCAGGACTCTGCAGCAACCTTAGATGTGGAGTAAAAAGCAAAGAATGAAATAAAAAAGAAAGTACAGTATTTCTTTTTGAAATGTGGTGGTACCAAAGCTGCAGACAGTAAAAACCATCAAATAGCTTAAGTTGTGAATATATCTCCCACTAGTGTTCACTTCTGAGTCATTTTAAGATTTAATAGGAGTATCTTACCCACTATTACTTATTCAACTACCTGCCACGGTATAAAAAAACACAGATAAAGTTATATCACTCCAAAAAATGTGACTCATAATGTTCCTTCCTGCTTTTATTCTCGCCAATAATAACAACACAATGAGAACTACATGCGATAAGGCGTTTAAAACCTTTAAACCGAGCTCTTACCTGCGTCTTCGTCCAGGTGAGCAGCTGACTGAGTCCCTCCAGCAGGTGATCTGATCCGGCCACAGCTGCTGATCTCCGGTTCTCTGCTCTCCCTTCAGCCGACCAGCCGGTGACACCTGAGCAGCCGACACCTTCGGCTCAGGGCCTCCGCCGCCGCCCGACACTGGTTCCTCATCCATCTTTAATCGGCCCTGACCTTCGCTCTGGCTCATGACTTTTCTTTTCTCTGCTAATGAAGAAGCATCTTTTTTCACACATTTCCAACACAAACAGGTTGAATTATTTCATCAGCTGGCCTTTATGAAGGCTTAGATTTACTGGTTATAGAAGTCTGATTGCCGTTTTGGATGCAATTTGATTTGTTTCAGCTGATGTCAATGTTTTTTTTCGTTATTACAGTAACATTAAGCTGATAAATTGTGCCAGTTTTCTACTTTTTTGTACTTTTCTACCTTCTGACTGGTCCTAAGGTGAGGCTTAAATCTGAAGGTGACCATGCTGTTGCCATCAACCCTTCTTAATTCATATTTATAGTTTCATCCTCCTTTCCTTCTTCTTTTCTATTTGTTCTTTTCTTGTAATTTGATGCTTTTATTATTATATTTCTATCCACTGGTGCTTTTTTTGTGCTGGTTTATTTTGAAAATCTGTTCCCATGTTAAACTTTATTTCTCTGCTTTTGCTTTTCTGGTCTTGCTCATAAAGCTTTTTTTTTTTTTCTCCTCACATTTCTGATGCAAACAGGCAGAATTAATTCATCACTTGGCCTTTATGAGAGCTTAGAGTAACTGTTTACAGTGGCTTGATTGCAGCTTCGGATCCAATTTGGTTTGTTTCCCCTTTTTTATACAAAATATTTTTATTATTTGCATTAACTGATAAATTGTGCCAATTTTCTACAGTTGTACATTTGAATAACTCACATGTCAAAGCTTTCATTCTGATTTGCATGATGGCCAAAACATTCCCTGAATGATATAAAACTGCTTATTATCAGAGAACAACATTCAAAACATGATAACAAAACATGACAAACTGGACAACATATCATTTAACCACGGCGCTCTGACGGTGGGGAAAGTGTGAGACCAATTACTATTAAATAGAAATTTAAAAAATAGCTTGCACCGAACAGAAAGTTAAATTAAAACACTTAAACTACAGAATTCAAAAGAGGATCAGGGAACAAACAAAACTAAAGTTGTATGGCAAGACTCAAGGGTACCTTACTGGATTCAGCCATTATACAGTCGTCAAAGTGAGAAATGTTGATATTTGAACATTTAAGCAAAGAAAACTTGACAAAATTTTAAAAAAAAAAAAAAAATCAAATTCCTGCAATCAGAAACACACCTACAATTGTCCTGAGTTAAAGTATTGAGTCACCTTTATTCAAATCTGTATTATAGCAACAGTCAATGCACCTGTATGATCCTGGAAAGAGGTTTTTGCTTTTTATTCACAACAGCCGTGAAAAGTATTTACAGCGTAAGCGACAAAACGCAACATAAATTCATCACAAAGTGTTTATTACGGTTTATCTTAAGCTTGTATGAGTCTTCAGCGTCTGAGTCCATCAGTTAAAGTGATCTGAGAGACTTTAGTTCCTTTATTGGAGAATTATCTCCTTTTGTCTCCTCTGATAAGGTTCCTGTGCTGAGCTGCAGAGGAGCAACATGTAGAGGAGGTTGGTGATAAAAGAAGAAAAAGTTCAACTTTGAAAGATAAACGCTTGATTTTTGAACTCAAATGAACTTCAGATCAACTTTTCACTGTATTCGAACACAGAGACAGAAGCTGTAGATTTGGTTCTGCAGCAGTTACAGAACATCAGAACCACACGAGGAAGGGTTCGTTACAGCTATAATATGTGACGTTTCATTTGCTCTCATCAACACCGGTTGGCTGCAGCATGTAAAATGTGAACTTAGATTATTTTTAAATGTTTTCAACAGTAGTCAAACTCAGATAAAGCAGTGTTTTTGTTTTTTTGTTTTTTTTCAATTGAACTATGCCTCAATTTATCTTAACTGAACTTGAATTAAATGGTAAGTGGTCTTCACTTATATCGCGCTTTTTTCTACCTTAGCGGTACCCAATGCGCTTCACAATGTGTTTCGCATTCACCCATTCACACACCAATGGTGACAGAGCTGCCATGCAAGGTACTAATCTGCCATTAGGAGCAACTTGGGGTTCAGTGTCTTGCCCAAGGACACTTTGGCATGGGGGGGAACCGGGGATCGAACCGCCAACCTTGCCAACAACCCGCTCTACCACCAGAGCCACAGGTTATTAACATGAATTAATGTGAATTAGCTTAACTTGAATCAAATTCAATAAAATTAAAATACATTGACTTGACTTGAATCGAATCAACTCGAATCGATTCGACTGGAATCAACTTGAATTCAAGTTCAAATAAATTATCTTGACTTGATGTGACTTGGATTAGCTTAGCATATTATCATTATTATCATTGGTAGTAGTAGTGGTAGTAGTAGTAGTAGTAGTAGTAGTAGTAGTAGTAGTAGTGGTGGTAGTAGTAGTGGTAGTAGTAGTAGTAGTAGTAGTAGTAGTAGTAGTAGTAGTGCTGGTAGTGGTAGTGGTAGTAGTAGCAGTAGTAGTAGTAGTAGTAGTAGTAGTAGTAGTAGTGGTGGTATTGGTGGTAGTAAAACTAGTAGCAGTTGTACTGTTGGTAGCGGTAGTAGTAGTTGTTGTGACAGCAGTAGTAGTTGTGGTAGGAGTAGTACTGATTGTAGTAGTAGTGGTAGTTCTACTAGTAGTAGTAGTAGCCGTAGTAGTAGTGGTTGC
>NW_007577802.1:871177-874459 GCF_000690725.1 Stegastes partitus | reverse complement strand
ACTGTAGTTTTGAATGTCCACAGCTGGTTGCCCCCGTCCTGAGGTCATCCTCAGACAGCCGTCATCTTGTTCTTCAGTGATCAGCGTCCTCCTCCAGTGACCTTACCAGTAGAATCCAGCAGTGATGTAAAGGCTTCAGTGAGAAAAGCTCCACGTCTGTTCATCGCTTCAGTGTTCAGGCGTCGCTGTCAGCGCTGTTATTGTTATATAACAACCATTTTCCTGCTGTTTGCCCATAAAGGGCTGCTTCTCCCTCCACGTCCCCTCTGAGCGTCTGAATGCCTGCACTGTGCTCCGGCCTCGGCTCTCTGAAAAGGCCCGACCCGCCAAGCGCTCGCTGGCTCCACGCTGCTTCTTATGTGCCATGGCACATTCAGGCAGCCTCTGGAGGCCGGCGGGCTCCGTCTGCCTGCTGGATCCATTACATTCATAAAGTGATAGGGGGTCTGAGTGTATTTGGCTTGGCAGTCCTGCATTTGCTTCCTGCCATGTTCGCTGAAGCAATGTGTCAGTTTACCTCCAGCATCCATGATGCGATGCCTGATGTGAGCGCAGCTTTGCAGGAGTTTTTTTTGGGGGGGGGGCAGGTTTTCTCTGCTCAGCATCTTCTGAGGGTCAAGATTTGTAAAAGTCATCAGTGATCAATGTGAATTTGGAAGCCAAACTGCATGTTGATGCTGGAGCCGATAAGCAGCGTGAAGGCCATACATCACCGCATTTAGTGGACGGCTCGTGTAATATCCTGCTGCCAGGGAGCAGCTCAGATCAACCCGCTTCACTGGGAGAACCAAAGAGGCAGAATATGTTTCATTTCCTCCTTTTCTTCTTCAGGTATAATTTGTAACCATGTAAAGCGACTTAAAACAGAGATTCACAAACTTTCTTTTTTAGGAGCAAGTGAATCACATGAGCTCAAGCACCAGATCATCCTACACCGTCTGTAGAAGTCTGATTAACGGCATGTTAAGAAAACACAGTGACCAAGTAGATTTGTGTCTGGACTATAAAAAAATACAAATTAGAAATTAATTCTTTAAAACTGTGAAAATGATGGAAAACATCAGTAAGATAATTTTTTTAGCAGATTTACTTTCACTTTACAATATAATTTTTACATCTCACATTTTTTGTTAGCAACAAATTGTTTTTTGTAAAAATACAGATTGTATGTGACACATGCAGTCTGAGCATATATGTTTTTAATAGGTCAACATTTAAATAAAACGTTTTCTGTGATTTTACTAGATATTAATCTGTGAATTAACCAAAAGATGATATTGTTTAAATCCTTTCTAATCCCTAATATATCAACTTTTTCTTTCAAATAATTGAAAACAATCATGTTTTCTTTTATTTTAATACAGCAAAAAATAAATATGTAAATAAATAAATAGATGAATAAATTTGGAAAAATAGTCTGATCTTACATAAAAAAAAAAATATTGTAAAAGAGCACATTACAATTTGTGCAATTTGTTGTTGTAAATATTGTCTGTACTTAAATAAAACTTAAAATATCTCATAAAAAAATCATTTTTAAAAATTACATTTAAGTTCTAATATGCATATTTTTCTTTGAAAACAACAGCAAATATGTGTGAAATATTTACATAAAAGTAAAAAATAAAAAAAATAAAAGTGTGATTTTTGCAGTCAAACATTGTAAAAAAAAATAAAAAAATAAATAAAAATAAAATAAAATAAAATAAAATTGCTGAGATTCTAGGAGCTCAATAAACTACCAGAGAGGGACTTTAAACCGTTATGTTGACTTAGATTGGAGTACAGTCAGCATCATATTTGGTAGATTACTGGTTATTGTGACAGCCAGTTGAAGAAAGATCAGCCTCCTTCCAATTTAAAATCCTTTTTTGTTTCCTCCAAATGATTGCTCTTTGTATTCCGTAGTCAAATTATATCACAGTCCCCAGACGTTTATGTGGGTCCACCTGGTAGCTGCAGAAGCCCCCCCCCGGCCTAAAGGTTAGAAAAGCAGAAAAGGAAAGTTGTGTTTCATTGTGGGGACCAGCAGGACAGATCTGGGTGGAGGAAGTGAAAGAGCAGCGTTTCGTCTGCCTCATTACCACCGCTGAGGTGCCCTTCAGCTTCAAGTCCCGGCGGAGGGAGCGGATCTGCTCAGCGGCCAATAATTTCACTGGACAGCTTTCAAGTGTGAATGTGTGCAACTGTGTCAGTGTGGACAGAAGTTTGCTCAAAAAGAAACACTGTGCACTCAGTAAAACTACTTCAAAAAAAAAAAAACATCTTGATGAAATAAAACACAAACATGTGCACATCAAAAAACAGTTTAGCCCCAAATCAAACGATACATCTCATTTATCTTCAAGTCAGAGATGTTAGATGTGTGTTTTCCCTCAGGCCACTCAGATTAGCAGATAAGAAGATAAGCAAGAGGTAAACAGAATGTGTGTTTTAGGAGAAGTGGGAGGTTTGTCCCATTTTCTTTTATTTTGTACTCATCATACGTAATTTTCCACCAATTGAATCCACGAAATCCTGAAATATTCTTCATTTTGAAACGTGTAAGCTTGACAGTTTACGGTAATTTCTCTGGTATGTGATGCACACTTTTTGATGTCATTAACGTCGGGCCGAAATATAAATTGAAATATTACTGAAATCCCAGCACTTTCCAAATGGCAGGAGCTGTTTTTTTTCTTATAATAAAGCTAAAATGTGTCACAAAATGTCATTATGAAGGAAGCACCGTGCTACAGACGCAACAAATCATCTTCTACAGATGGAACTGAACATACGTGTTTGGTACATGATCGTCATTTTTATGTTTTTGCAGTGAAAAAGAAATGACACTTAAGTCGTGACTCACATTCGCAATATCTGTCAGACCTGGATTTATACAAGTAATTATGAAGACTGTTAGAGACACTGATGGTGTGACTGTGAGAGTTGGTGTCCTTTATTGTTGGACTGTCTGAAATGCATTTACACTTTATAGAACTGAAGCCGTGGAGTCTTCTAAATCAGTGATGCATAACACAAAAACAAGACTTTCATTCACTCAGTCAGTCGGAGGGATTTTCTGGTGACTTTTTAGTGAAAAAGAAGACACAACAGTATCAGCTATTATTGATAATTACTAAACTATTTGGTAATTGTTTAGCTCGAAACTTGTTCACATTGATGTCTCAGATTTATGACTGATCTGTGCAAGACATCTGCTGCCCACGTCATTTTGCACACATTATATTTTATACATTATAGACTTTTTTTATTGCCATTTTTCTATATATACAATACATA
>NW_007577802.1:865210-869549 GCF_000690725.1 Stegastes partitus | reverse complement strand
TGAGGATTAAGTGGTGTATAGATGATGGATGGAAATTAAAAAATATTTTATTACTTAGCCTTGAGCTTTAGCTACATTCTTCACTCTTATTATCTATCTCTGACTCTCAAATTTCTTATTTTGTCGTGTGGTGTTAGATGCACAATTTGCTGTTAAAAACTGAATTTCCATTTTATTATATGCTTCAGAAATGTCACAGAATACACAGCAAAAGCACAGCAGAGCTCTGCTGCTCTTTGCTTTAAGGAACAAACACCAGCTCCCATGAATTCTGCGTCACCCTGCCATGTCAGTGTTTCACCACTTGAGGGCGCAACAAGACCAATCAGACTCTCGCATCGCCTCCACTCTCTGCTGTCTTGCTGCTTAACAGAAAAAAGTGAGCTGGCAGTTCTTCTTGAAACTGTCCCAGTGCTCTGTTGTTCCTCTGTGGCTAATTAGCTCCCTCCGTCTAAACTGCAGCATCATCTGTTTTCCTGCTGTCAGAAGAAAACCAAGTCAAAGCTGCTTATTGTGGCCCCTTAATGCTTCCCCCTGGCAGGTGGAGTTGAGTCTCCACAAAGCACTGGACCTGCAGCACACAGGATGCAGGATGAAAGAGTTTGTCATCTGATCGTAAACCCGCGTCTAATTCCAAGTTACGATGAAATTGATGTAACACTATCAAGCAGCGGCAGTGCAGTAAATAAGGATATTTTCAGAAAGCGGGCTGTTGGATTGGAGAAGCTTATTTCTCACTGTGGTTATTGCACACCGACTTCACACAGTGGGAACATCCGATTTTGCCGCAGCAGCTATTTGCAGTGTTTGCTGATAGGTGACCATTACCTGCTGGGAGGACATGAGTCTAATGTGCAGCAATAAGACAGATTGATGTCAAGACATGTAGGAACAACTGAGCAAAGTGGTGTTTTTGTGCTGAATTCATTGTGCTGTAATGGCTGTAATAACAACAAGGTTGGATTACTGAGCAGGAACAGCAGCTAAACCTGGGCCCAAGATGCATTTTTAACAGTATTACCGACATATATATATATCTAACAGGGGATTGTTAGTAATCAGTGAGACAGATGATCAATATTTGAAACTGTATAAATGAAAATCTGTGTATTAAAATGCAGAACACAAAACTTCTTTGAATTGCTTTCATTTATTTATGTTTTGTTAGAATAAAAATGGAAATCTCTTCAACATTTATCGTTTAATTTTGATAGTTTATTACTTGGGATTTGTAAGTAATTGAAAAGTCCTGTGGGTGGATCATTGCTCAAGACCACAGTGGTAACTACAGCTAGGGACAGAGACAGTATTTATGTATTTATTCTTGATTGTGAATCAGTTAAAACAACAACAACAATATCATAATCTAAAAAATGCTGAAGATAGAAAATCAACCAAGACATTTGGTTTACAACTGAAGTCCAGATTAACAAGGAATACTGGTTTATGTATGTTGATTGATCGCACATTTAAACACATTTAAGTAAACTTCAATGTCAAATTGTATTTCATATTTTCCAACAGTGTTGTCAATCACAGCTAAGATGCCCATTTTCCTGTGAAAACCGTCTACCTCCAAAATGTCAACATTTCAAGAGGCAAGAAAAATTTCCTACAAGAAAATTACACCGGATTCTAAATTGCACGCCTAACATTTCAGTTTAAATCTTAAAAAAAACCTCAACCGACACATTTGGAAATGTTTTTTTGCTGGGAAATGCAACAAAATGTACACCCACGGCACATTATTAGAGCTGAGTTATGCCTTGACATTAAGGTAATACAAACAATACAAACAATACAAACAGCACGTTGTTCCACTTACCACTTCTATACATATTACACTCATTAACTTAAATTCATTAGGCCACTTTCCCCGTTTAGTTTTGTTTGTAGGACTTGACACGTTGGGTATTTTGGGGATTATTACCTATAACAACAGTGTTTGGGCTGCTGCACATTAACTGTCTCAATGGGACAATGTGCGATACCGCCCGTCCAGGATCCAACACAACATCCATGTACCGTGTCAGCGGATGGCACCGGTGGCCCGTCCCATCTGCGCAGAGCAGCAGGGGTTCCGGAGCTAAGCCCGGCTGGAGACTAGCAGAGCCATGTGGCAAGCTGGCACCTCCTTGACAGGAACATGGAACAGGCCACGTGTAAGGGCCTGGTGAAAAAACAGAAAATAATAAAGCCTTAAGGTTGCCTGAGTTATACCCCATTCATCATTACATATACGACTGGTAACAAAGGAAGAATTTGAGAATATAAGGGTTGGAAATATTCATCTAAGTGTGTCAGTTTGGTGTTTATACTGGTGTTTATGATGCCTCTAATAACACATTATTCATATATTTGATTTTGCAGCAACCGTTACCTGTTTATTCAACCCATCGGAGCATAGCAGCAGCAGCATGTCACAGATACATAACTATGAAAAGCATTCATCCCTGTTGAAATTTTCCCCTTTTACCACTTTTCATATTTTATCACATCAATTTAATTCAGTTTTTTTTAAACAAGAAAGCTTCTTCAATGTCAAGTTGAGAACTCATTTTCCCCAAGAAGGAGACTAGTGATGAAAGCCACCAAGACACCTGTGACTCCTCTGAAAAAGTTACAAGCTCGGGATGAGAGACACTGTGCGACAACTTTTGCCCCCAGTTATCAGCCAAAGCCTCACAGGAGAAAGTTGCTGGATAAAAAAAAAACTCATTAAATCTGGACTAGAGTTCACCAGAAAGCATGGGGGGAGACTCTGGAGTCAACTGGCAAATCTTTTGGTTTTTGGCCATCAGATTAGACGCTATGTTTGGCAGATATCAGACACTCATATCATCAGTGAAGCATGGTGGTGGCAGTATCATGGTGTGTGGATGCTTCTTGGCCGTAGGCCCTGGAAGGCTTGTAAAAGTAGAGGAGGGAAATGAATGCAGCGAAGCACGAGGACATTCTGGAGGACAACCCGATGCAGTCAACAAGAGAACTGGGAAATAGTCTAAAAGCCAAATTATATTTACTATGATTCAAAGTTGAAGAGTAATAAAAGGTGACACTTCCAAGAGTGAGGGATACTTTTTCTAGTCACTGTAAAGTCTTGAACATCACTGAGGATCGCAATAAGTACTATGTTAATCTTGAACCGCTGTCTTCTTCATGGTAAACATGTTTCAGACACTCTCCCATGTTCATGTCCAATGGTTTGTCCACCCATACATCCACCCCGAGCTCCTCCCCACATCAACTTTATGACACCATAACAGCATCACGTTGCTTTCTCTTTTTTGACATCACATAAACAGATGTTGTTTTGTGGCATTTCCTAAAACAAGTCTTGCTAAAAGTTTCTTCACAACAACTGGATCGTAATCAGCTGCTTGCATAAACAATCCACAGGGTCGATTTTTAAGGAAGGACAATCTCACTTTTGAAACAAGAGCGCTCTGGTTTTGACACTGAGTACATGAATATTGATACAATTTGCATATTTGATGCACTCCAGAACTGCTTCTGTCTCAGCGTTAATGTATGTATGAACTGTATGTGTTAGTCTTGTTTGTATGTGAGGGTTAGGAAGCTTGTCGAGGCTGTTTGTGGACTTTTTCTGACGTCTGCCTCCCATCTTTACTAATGCTGTTATGCGGTAAAGAGAATACACTGCACATGCTGTATATTAATGAATTTTCTGTGTGATCTCATTTGTGTATATTCACTATTTGTATACAGTTGGCGCCCTTGTCTGTCCCTTTTATAGAAATTATGTCATTATGTCTTGCCTCTTATGTTTTGCTCGACATCTTCCCAGAACCACATCCTTGTTTATGTTTAGAGTCCATCTAAATAATCTCAGTCTGTTTTCTGTTTGCTCTGCACACACTACACGTCTGTCCATCCTGAAAGAGAGAATTTGGAATCAGATTAATCTAGTTTCCCATATTCTGAGTACATACCAGCATTTGTGTCTCATTATTCCGTCATATTCTGAATTTAACTCCAAATCTGGGGTGGAGCTACAGTAGGAACGCTCCACTACACTCTAGTGTTATCCAGTGAAGGGTGATTGATGGGTGATTGTGTTACTACGATGCATTTGACCTTAGTTTCCAGGACACCTGAGAAACCAACAGTGTAACTTACAATCCACTTACCTTTTAGACAGCAGAACCACAACAAGAGCATGAATTATAAGTGAAATACAAAGAGGGGCTACAAGATGAATGAATACAGGAGCATTTCAGCTCATTATGTAGCATCTGTCTCTCCTTACCAAAGCCTTTACATATATTCTCTCAGACAAATATGTTCCTCTATATGATCAGCTGTATCCTTTTTTTTT
>NW_007577802.1:856353-863670 GCF_000690725.1 Stegastes partitus | reverse complement strand
GTGACAATCAGCTAAATTAAAAGTTTGCAAATGTTGAAGAAGTCTTTTCATCGTGGAGAGTCTGTGACATCCATCCAGGAGTCTGTGACAGAGCTGTTAAAAAAAAAAACAAAAAAAAACAGACACTGCTGCTGACGTTGTTCTGAAGAAACTGAACCAGAGATCAGTCTCACGCCGAACTGAGTTAGACATCCTATTAGGAACTTCATTACATCTCCGGGAACATAATCCTCTTGTTTAAAGCGAGTGAGACACAAGTGCAGCACTGAAATCCAGTCTCTTCACTTCCACAAAAACACACCCGAGCCTGACAGCTAACTATGCAATTAGAAAAGTGTGGACCGGAGAGGCTGATGTTGGAGTTGTGCATCCTGGTAAGACAGTTTTTTTTTTTTTTAGCAAAAAAGAGCACATTTCAAATCACAGCTGCTCAGACTCACTTATGGGACATAATGTGATGCATTTTTAAGAACACTGCCCAAAATATCTACTTTTTCATCTGACTTTCTCGCGTTATGTCTCATAAAATATATAAAATCTGTGCATTAACTTTTCAAACAATCGTTTCCGAGATATATTAAGTATAAATGGAGTGAAAAATTCAACCTGCAAGTTGCTCTTTAAGTCTTTCCAAAGCTCGTCACTAATAATTCAGTATTAAAGCTCTGTGGTTTGAATGTTTAAACCTGAGTGTTTCCCTGATTTTGAGCCAAATCTCATCTATACTGCAGTATTCAGGATCTGGAGCTTGACAGCAGTCGGGGCCGAGTCTGGAGCCATGGTTTTTGTAACTTAAGTCTGACACAAAGTCCAAACCTCATTTATCAAGTCTGCAGTTCTGCAGACAAGATTAATACTTTGGTGTCAGTCCATTTAAATCCAAGCGTAGGAAATTCTGTAGGGCCACAGACACAGTACATCACAGTGTAATATGCAGCCGGAGACCCATCATACGTTCAGTGAGACAGATAATTTCTGCATTGACAGCTGTGATAAACTAGAATGCAACATTGCCACAGTGACTTTTAAAGTTTATTATTTGCTGTCACTTTGGGGACATATAAGAAATGACTAATTGAGAACCGAGGGCTGAGAGAAAGTTTCCAACACTTCACCGTGCATTCAGCGTTATCGTTTGCGTAACTGTGTAAATGCATCAGCGAGATACTGTGCTTTCCTTTTATGTGCCATTATACCCCTGTGTAGTGTCAGCTAAAGGTAACACTTGCAAAGAGCATTGCTGGTGTATAGCAGTGTGTGGGCAGGATATAAGGCTCTGGATCTAAGACTTGTCTGGGAATTCAATAAAGTTGACAATCTGATTACGAAGCCTCTGTGTTTGAGGGATACACTAATGAACCTCTGCTTCTGGTTCGCTCTGCAGCATCAGATCCACTCTCGCTCAGCTGTAAACAGTCCGTCTGCTGGCTGTTTGCTGGTGGATTAGCAATGATGTGATTATACCCATAATTAGAATTTCCTAGTGTTAATAACAGAAACCCGTATGCACACATGCAGGAAACAGAATTCAGAGCGTTTATGGTATTTTGACAGGAGGGTTAGGGTTGCACAGTTAGTGAATGGAGGTGAACTGCAGTGACTGTTGTCAGTTGCTGGTTGAGACGATGACTTATCTGTGGTGCTTCGTTTGGTTTCGTAGTTATTCTTGGCTTCTGTGAATTGGGGTTACATTCTCCAAGCTAGTGGGGAAAATACGAAACTACTGGTAACAGGATGTCTGAGAAAACTGAGAGCTTGGTATGCACTCTTGCCAAGACATGCTGTGTTCTTACATTATATGGTGAGCTTTACTAGAAATACCTGAACTCATTATGAAGAGACAATAGTCAAATATCTACAGGAACTTTATTTTATTGGGCCCCGCTGTAGCAAATTAATCAAAGTCTTACATGTCCCTTGTTATAATAGAATAATTCCTGGTTTAGCCCTATAGTCTGTTTCACTGTTTGTAGCTTTAAATGTAGCTGACCTGCTGCTGTCCATGTCCCCTTCAGGAAGAAGACTCTCTCTGTGAGACGAGGACTTTCTATTGTGTCTTAACATTGTCTCTGAGGGATAATTTTACGTGGAAATATTATTGAATTCACACCATAGTCAGTGTTTTTAAATCATTTATGGTGACTTTATTAGACAGCGTTGATGTTAGAACTGACCTGTGGATCTTCAATTCCTTGAATGCTGGAGGTGCAAAAAGACTGTTGTGTTCACTCTTGCAGCCAAAAGCAGAACATCTGGTGTGTTTTGGTTGTGACTGAGACATTTTACGGTCAACAGAAGCAGCAGTGGAAAGTAAGTAAAGTAAATACACATAGTGGACTGTGAGGTGGCTACTCATTTTGAACAGCTCAGCAGAAAGGGGTAGCATGATACAAAGTTTGAGGTTCTATTGGTTCCTCTGTTTGGGGGGGAGGGGGGCTTCAGGAATGGCAGACGTAAATGTCTTCGTATCTTGACAGCTTTTACTTTACATGTCCAAGTTTCTACCACTCACAAAACCCACAAAGAATGAATTTTCACCATGTAGGACCTTTAAAAGAATATGAAATGTGAGGGGCTGCTCATGTGTAATTTGATTTGATAGCATTTTTCAGAGTCACTGTATCTTTGAGATTATGGCTCAAGTTTGCAGGTTAAAATCTACATGCAGGATATCCGAGCAAAGAAAAAAATTGCACCATGCACGTATGTGGCTAGCTTTGCCTGCATTTCTTACCTAGAGCCTACACGTCATAGGACTACACTATATGGTGGTGTTTACTGTGATTAAACATGACAGAAGCTTTGAAATAGCTTACATGACATTTAACATAGTAGAAATAGAGACGCACCCACAGGCATCAAAGCATATAAAATAAAAGCAGAAGTGCAAGGTACTGTTAATTACCAGTTATGGGTTATATACGTATATGTTTATAGGTGTAACTATTACGAGCCTCTTTTTCATGCATGCCAACATACATTAAGTTGTTGGAACATGAGGCCATGTGAGCAAATTTTGACTCGACCGTGAACGGCTCCCCCCTCAACACTCCTTCATCACATATCCTCTGTCAAAAATGCCATCAAGCAAAGCAGGACAGCTGTTGACTTTATAGGGGCTGGCGTCTTCTTCCTGAGCTCCCCTTTATGGCCTCTGGATCACTTTCCACCTTAACTGGGTTTTTGTGTCACCTGCAGCGCTTTTTTTTTAAACAGCTCTAAAGAGCATGTGACAACTCAACCTTTAAAGATCATGTTTGGCATTTAGAGTCACGGTTGCTCCTCCAGTGACTCAGTTAGTTTAACTGTACTGGAGAGCAGCTTATTTGTTCTGTTTTGTAAGACCTGGAAATATTTCCTGTATATGATGAATACACTATTTCAGGAGTCTGTGTGGGAAGATTATACAATGACATTGTGGCTACTCCTCCTTCACTTACAGTACCCGTCTAGACTGCCAGTTTTTTAGCGTTGGCACTGCAGTGAAGTTTTTCTTGTTGTTGTTGTTTTTTCCACTCTAGCCACTTTAGATTTGAAGTTACATCAAGGAAGATAATTTAAGCGTTCCAGCACAACCTTTATCTTAGTCAGCACTTTCTCGTAGCCCAGTTAGAGCGATCTAAGGCAGCAAACTGTGCCTTTGATAAGTACAGGACTACAATCTTCATAACCTGATGCTAATCTAATATTATTTAGTGATAATTGGCTTTAAAAGTTTGGTTATTCTGTCATAGCAGTGCATCCACTTTAACAAGTAACATACATTTTCTCTGGTTTCTTCGCACTGAAAATCCAATAAACCAATCCGAGCTTCCCCTTATCTGCACTTCTGTTCCTTCCTTTATCTGTTAAACATAGTCAAATCATCAATCATAGAAACCCTACCCAGCAACACAAGCACCCAACCAGCGTTCGCATTCCAGCAGTAACGCCTCGGGCTCATTCCACAGTATACGTTCTCCTAAAGTGAGAGGGGATGACATGTTAAGGTTGAGGTTCATTTACATGGGTGCCATGCAGCACGCCTTATTGTTATCACATGCGACCGGCTGAGAGTCTTCAGAGACAGCTGCAGGCAGGCTAGTGTGTCGTCTGCTGGCTGGTTAGTGGACGGTTTCTGCGGCATGTGAGACCTCAACAGACTTCTAATGTTTGTCTTCTTTATGTATATTAAGATTTTAAGAACACTTTTAAATGTATTACAGGCCAACGTGCCACCACCGCTGCACACTACGACCTCAATAATAAACATAAAGCCACCTTTTTGACAACTTGAACAAAAAATGAAAATGCACAAGCTTTGGACAAGTACAGTTAATGGTGCAGCTGTGGTATCTGATAGCAATAGAGATCAAAGGTCTGCCTGACTAGAATGAGAGTTACCTTCCTCAGTGCCGAACTAGAGTGATTGTGAACTGTTCTGTTCATGATTTCTGATGGCTTTTCCCCTTAATGGTGAGGATATTTGGTGCATTAACATCCACCTGTCATTCCATACAAAATACAACAACATCTCCCTTTGAATCAAGAGATTTTTTTTATTTACAACAGCTTTAGTATTTTTATGAAAGCCATGTAAAATTCAACCTTCATACTGTGAATATTTTCAGAGTTACAGGCCCTTGACGTAGATAGGAGCATGTTGAAACTTTGAAACTTCTCCTTAATTTGTGTTGTTTTTTCCAGAAGTTTTAAGTCCTCACACCTTCATAAGTACCGGTGAGACACGTGCATTTTGCAGGAATTAAAAGCACATTTGAGTTCTGTTAAAAACTGCAACGAAATCGATTTTACATCAACTCCAAATGTCACAATGTAAAGACAGAATCTCGTCTTTTTTTTTCTATAACCAACTTTGAGCATCAAAATTAATAGATATATCATTTCAGTAGCAAAACTGCACCAGTTTAATGTCTATGACCCAGAGTGATAAATATAAGCATAACCACCTTGGATGTGTTGTGTTCATAGAGTACGACGGTTTGCATTTCTACCTACATCTTGATACCAGGCTCATGTCCTAGCCGTGATTCCTTCTGCATCAAAATATTTTTCTAACATAAGCATATTTTGACTCTGACGAAATGTAGAGTTTTTGATTCTAAGTGGACTACAAACGTGATAATGTTTATATAGGAGTGGGGTTTGCAAGATTAACTTCCACTTTAAGCTGCTGTCATGAGCAGCATGTACAGTCAAATCAAGTTTATTGTCATTTTGCTGTACATACAACAGTAGTACAGGCAAGATGAGACATCGCCTCTCCAGGATCCAATAACTAAAAGCCATAAAATAAAGAATTGTGTGCATATCTGGATCAGCAGTTGGAATATCAGCTTGTGGAATGAAGTTGTTGATCAGGATGTTACAAAAATGGTGTAACTGGACATCATGTAAAGCTTAACTAGCGCCATATAGTCAGTCTGGGAATGTAATAACAAGCATCGTGACGAGCTAATGATGAAAAGAACTAAACAATATCGGAGCAGAATTTAAAAGACCCCCAAACAAGCACTGAATGCTCCAAATATGTTTGATTAAAGTGATTTGTCAAAGCTGTTGTACAAAACATGTAAACATTGGCATTGTTTTTCTGTTTCTTCGCCATAAGCTGCATTCACAAGTGTTAAAATTCTACTAATGCTACTTACTTGATTCATTGGTGCAGTTCTGCTATTAAAACTATGACATGCTTCATGCTATTGATGCTCAAAAGAATTCAAAAAGTCATGCAGAATGAAAACAAGCTTTAAATTGTGACACCTGGAGTGGATGTAAAAATATTTTGGTTGTAGATTTTTAGCATTTTTTTAAATATGCTTTTCAATCCTGAAAAAGAAAATCTATCTCCTGTACTTAGCTATGAGGGCTTAAAAAGCTGGACATTTAACACAATTTAAAATATGTAAGAACCTGTAACTCAGAAAATATTCATAGCATAAAGGGGAAACTTTGCATGGCTTCTTTGAATACATTGTAGTTTTTTATTTTAAAAAATCCACTAATGCTGAGTAAGTTGGAACCAGTTGCTGATTTTTCATAGTATCACCCCCCTACAAAAAACCGCATCTCCCGGCTTCTGAATACATAGAATGAAGTTGTCCGCTTGCACAAGTGCATTGCAAACTCTCCACGCCTGACGTGGAGGACGGCTCTCCATCCTGCAGTCAGGAAGTGTTGACATAACCAAGTTCAAAGACAACCAGGTCTCATCACATTCAGGCATCCAGGAGTCACCTGGCTGTTGTTCTGATTTATGAGTGTGAGAACAGGACTTAGAAAATGCTTCATGCATTCAGTAGAACCAGCTGTTGGCAAAAACGTGGCTCCGATGCATAAGCAACATAACTGTTTTAAAATAACTTCTAATCTTCTGTTTCTACACAGAAAACTGCGATGTAGCTGCTGGAGGGCATTTTCTAAGAACGTCTGGGCCTTACTGTTTCCATTGCTTCCAGGTATTGGCCGCAAAGAGGTAAAAATTGATTTTGAGGAGCTCATTAGAATCCAGATCAAACTGCAAACAAGCAACACATTCTTCATAAGAGCACATGTAGGCTGAGGCAGCTGAGTAATGACTTGTCAAGTGGCCTTTTGTTTAATCATCATCAATAACATGAGAGATTTTAATCCTCCACCATGAAATAGAAGAAAATTTCTAAAATGTCAGTTACTTTTCACTGGCTCTTTGCATAATAAATAGGTTAGTTCACTAAACAGTTCCTCCTTTTAAATTCCATCTGCACCGTAACACGTCCACATTATGCCTGATTGGAGCCCATTAGGTGTTTGGGCTTCTGTGTCAACATTAGTTAATAGCAACAGGCTTTTACACCACATGAACATAATATCACTGGATTTTACTTGATTCTGCGACACACATCCACTGATATCGTCCCTTTTTTTTCTCTCTTTTTTTTTTAACCGTGGTCATGCAGGTCAAGGAAGAAATGTAGATGCTACACTAGAAGACCTGTTTATGGTTGAGAAGATGGCCTGTCAGCAATTACTTTTTATCCTCACTGACTTGAGTAAACCCTTGACCTCCTAAAAATTTGGGCTTTTACAGCCGAATGGCCCTGGTGGCCCCCCGGCTGACGGTTGCGGCGAAGCTGCCAAGGTCACCAAATGAAAGCTGCCAGCCAACCGCGGGGGTCTCACTGCTGAATGTGGACGGGTACGTTCACGTCATCTCAGCGAAGGATACCTATAGAGAACTGTCTACCACTCATATCAGGACAGTTCCAGGGATCTTTTATCGGCGTTCACACCTCAAGACCTCAGACTCATCTCATGTTGGATTAACACTGAGGGCCT